>NW_015166470.1:98776-146177 GCF_001447785.1 Gekko japonicus | reverse complement strand
CGGGCTCTTTTAGTAGCAGGAACTGCTTTGCATATTAGGTGACACACCCCCTAATAGCCAATCCTCCAAGAGCTTACGGAGCTCTTCTTACAGGGGCCACTGTAAGCTCTTGGAGGTTGGCTATATTAGGGGCGTGTTGCCTAATATGCAAAGGAGTTCCTGCTACAAAAAGAGCCCTGTGACACCGCTAAATCTCCAACAATTTCCAAACCCACAGTTGCCAAGCCTAATTATGCTACAGATTTCTAAGTTTTGCCCTATCAGCACAATTATTCCTTGGATACCAGAGTAATGGTGCAAATCAGGGACCCAGCCCTGTTGAGCCTGTGGGCACTTCTGGAGTTCTGAGAAGAGGTAATGGGTACAAAATGGCTACCATGGTGGGTGGGACTGTCACAAACCCATCCTGGATCTTTGTGTGCTTACATAGTGTTGCATATTCATGTATATGTAAAGCGTGTTCCTCTTTATCGTGCTACCACCCCAAATTAAAAATCCAGCCTCCCTGGGAGGCACTAGTAAAGGCTGTCTCTGAGCAAGTACAATGGGTAGAGTTTCCCAGTTACTTGGGTGAAACACCTGCATGTTTAAGCAAGACTGAATGATCTAAGGCATGTAAGGAGGAGTCGAATCACAGTCTGCTCTCTTATAAAAAAAAATACTTTTTTTTGCTATTGATGAAGCTAGAACACAAGAAAGGAAAAATACTATTGTGCTTACTGAATATACTGAATACTATACAGAAAAGTATAGCACTAAACTAAACTTAACAATGCAGAGGATTTATCTCCAATATCCCCCCCCCCCGGATATTTGTGGAACAAATGCATATCCTGACCCCTTCTGCTCCAGGTAGGGGACTCAGACCTCCAGCATTTGAACAAAGACTAACAGATGTTTCAGCCTTTTAACCCTCACAGCCCTTGTTGGTGGGAAGCCTCTCCCAAACCAGTTTTAGGGAAATGTCCCCAAGCGGGGAGGTGAACCCGAATCTCCCAATCAACCCAGCAAGCATGTCCCACACATCTCAATACCAAGGTCATGTTTTACAACAAGTATCCCTCTTGCCCTCCCTGGCAGATAGGCAAATGGTTATCGATCTGCAGAAATACATCTCTGCTCTCTGACCACTTTGTGCATTTTATGGCTCTCTTCCCTGGGAAAACAAATCCTAATATGATGGAGACATCTGTTTCTAAAGGGGTGCTCCTTGCGAAAGGCAAAGATGCTCCCTGCATGCATCTGAAGTACCTTCTACTCTGACGAGGTGGAGGAAAGCCTGGGCTGGCTCTTTGTTTGGAGAAATAGATATTTAAGGGAAGAAGGAAGTAGGTCCTGGCATCCATGAGTACCACCTTGGGGATCATTGATGTATCATGTAGATCCCTTCTCTAGGCCTGGTGTGGGCTTTTCCGCATGGAGTTTCCCATCAGTTCTGGCCTCATTCTGCTTCAGTTTATACCAGTTTCTGCACACATGTTTATTCTTTTAGTTTTCACATTGTGACACACACATCCAAGGTTTTTCTAGTTCACTTGAGACCACTTTTACCTGACCTTTTTCTGGAAACCAATTTTGTGTCACCTTTTTCCTCATGTTCAATGTTTCTTTTGGTTTTCTTTGTCCCACCCACTCCCATCTACCTCCAGCCCACTTTACAATGATTGGACTGTCATTGTTGTCAATCCACTCCCTTTTCTCCCCCCCTCCTCTTGCCTGAAGGTGAGTGGCTTCATTTTTGGTTTTTTAAAAAATGCAACCCTTTTATCAATATATCAGTACAAGCACACACACACACACACACACACTCCAATTAGGTTTAGCAGGTTCTCTGAATTCCCAGCTTTCCATGAGAGAAGCAGCTAGAGACTTAAATTTTTTTAATGAAAGATAGGAATTCAGAGTATCTGCTAACCTTATCATTAATGGTACATTGATAATGATATTTTAGTATCAATTTTTTAATGCAGCCATGATATTGATATATCATATAAATATGCACTAAAACTAAATGGGGGGGAATATGCTCTGATGCCACTGATTACAGCACCCGCCCTTGGAAATCCTGATTATTTAAGACACATGCGAAAGAATATAAACTGACTCCACAAATGGGAAACTGCAGTGGGAAGGCAGACTTGCAGAAGAACCGTGTAGAAGCTGATTCCATTTCCTTGTGGATTGACTGCCAAGAAAATCAGGAGTAAGTCGAGCATGCAGGAAAGCCCTGTGTTATAAAGATACCTGTTTCAGGCCTAGCCCACATTTCAACACATGTCCTCACCTCACCCTGTCTGCTATTAAGAAATTAATGTGCAAGGCGTAAATGGATAGGTAAAGGTAAAGGTTCCCTTGCTCGAAAACCAGTCGAATCCAACTCTAGGGTTGCGGTGCTCATCTCCGTTTCAAAGCCGAAGAGCCAGCGCTGTCCGAAGACGTTTCTGTGGTCATGTGGCCGGCCTGACTAAACACCAAGGCGCACGGAACGCTGTTACCTTCTCACCAAAGTGGTACCTATTTATCTACTTGCAATTTCTTGCTTTCGAACTGCTAGGTTGGCAGGAGCTGGAACTAGAAACGGGGGCTCATTCCGTCTTGTGGCACACTCAGGTCTCGAACTGCTGAACTACTGACCTTAATGGATGACAGTGGAAGTCAGTTGGGGGGGGGATTCTGTGTTGGGTCTTCACAGTAAGATTCTTGGGAACCCTGACCTTAAATGGAGCTCTGCAGCTAGTGTCTTTCTGTGCTTGCCGCAGGAGCACAGTCAGCCCAAATTCCTATTTCTTTTGGCCTTTTAAATTTTTGGAGTCAAGTTTATAGCACTTCCATTATCCCCCCCCCTCCACCCATGCCCTAAGAAGTCTCTGCCAGCCCTTTGAAGTGCACTGTTTTTATGCCTTGCCCCAATGACATCACAGCAGCTGGCATCTCTGCAGAACATATTTTTACATTTCCCATTTGCGGCAAGCGGTGTCTATGAAAAGACTGCACTGTGATGCAACTGGCACTTGGGAGTCCCTTCCCTGGTCCCGCTGACTTGTAGGACAGACAGGAGAGGGTCACAAAGCTTGGAGGATATCATGAGCACGAATTGGTCCAACAAAAGGGCTCACCTTTCCCTCTTCACCTTTTGTATGTTTATGCACAGAATATACTGCTCACAAGTCATCCTGAATCATCGCCATCAAAAAAGAAATCCCGAGTAGGAAAAATATAGTTTAGACAGTTTAGAAATATAGGGTGTGATACAAAGGGCTACACAATGTGCTGGATCCACACACCAGTGCTATTCACACCCACACACATGTGCACCTTTCAGTCATAGGCTCTGATATCCCCTGAAAAGCCACTTGTGAAAGTTGGGAATCACTCTGAAGCAACATTTGACGTGGTGCAACAGGCTACACTCAGCTAGGAAAATCATGTGTGTGCGCACACATACAGTTTGCCAACCTCCAGGTGGTAGCTGGAGATCTCCCACTATTACAACTGATCTCCAGGTGACAGAGATCAGTTTA
Organism: Gekko japonicus; assembly: GCF_001447785.1. Taxonomy (NCBI): domain Eukaryota; kingdom Metazoa; phylum Chordata; class Lepidosauria; order Squamata; family Gekkonidae; genus Gekko; species Gekko japonicus. Next base: position 142,656 of record NW_015166470.1, on the reverse strand, counting down.
CCTGGAGAAAATGGCCACTTGTAAAGGTGGATTCTATGGCATTAGAATCATAGAGTTGGGAGGAAATTCACAAATACCTCCCCCTCCACAACCCACAGTGAATACTGTTCCACGCCCAGAAGATGACAAAAAACCTCCAGGATCCATGGAGAAAAATTGCTTCCTGAGCCCTAAGTAGCGAGCTGCATTTCCCTAGGCGTGTAAGAAAGGGCCACAAGAACTAAGCACTGAGGCAACCCTTCCCACCCTCCCTCTCATGATCTGCCTAAGTTCACAGCATCTGCATTGCTGTCAGATGGCCATCTAGCCTCTGTTTGAAAACCTCCAAAGAAAGCCCACCACTTCCCGAGGAAGCCTGTTCCACTGAGGAACCACCCAACTGTCAGGAAGTTCTTCCTAATGTTTAGCCGAAAACTCTTCTGATTTAATTTCAACCCGTTGGTTCTGGTCCAACCTTCTGGGACAACAGAAAACAACTCCACCCCATCCTCTAGATGACAGCCCTTCAAGTACTTGAAGATGGTGATCATATCACCTCTCAGTTGTCTCCTCTCCAGGCTAAACATACCCAGCTCCTTCAACCTTTCCTCATAGGACTTGGTCTCCATACCCCTCACCATCTTCATTGCTCTCCTCTGGACATGTTCCAGCTTGTCTATATCTTTCTTAAATTGTGGTGCCCAAAACTGAACACAATACTCTAGGTGAGGTCTAACCAGAGCAGAGTAAAGTGGTACCATCACATCTCGTGATCTGGACACTATACTTCTGTTGATACAGCCCAAAATTGCATTTCCCCCCTTTATAAAGAGATTCGAGATAAGACCATTTTCTCCCTTGTAGACAGTTCTGTGGTAGGGGAAGACAAGACTTCTTTAGATAAGTTACTAACAGATGAAATTTCAGTTATCACTAAGCTAACTGCTAGATTTTGCACTCAAGCAATTAAAGTGTGCAGTAAATTTTCAGTCTTGCCCCTTTGAGCCTTGACTTAGTTTCCTTTAGGTGATCTATTAAACAGCCCTTGTTCCTCTTAAATCTGTTGGTTTAAATCTTAAAAATAGTCACATGATACTATTTTATGTATTTTACAATCTATTTTTCTCCTTTTAATATAATATAAATCTATTTACTCAGGGGTCATTTCGTAGAAAAAGAGGTGCAGGAGCTCATTAGCGTAACTCATTAGCATAACTTATTTGCATATGCCACACCCCCTGACATCACCGGAAGTGTGTCAGAAGGCAATACCCACTGCTCAGGCTCCACTGGACTGTTTTGGATTGCTAGCTATTGGGGGGGGGGAACGTGCAGATCTGTCCTCGCAGAGGAGGGAGAGCTTGTACCTGAATAAAACTTGGTCTTAAAGGTGCCACTGGACTGTTTTGGACTGCGGGGGCTCTTCAACTTACCTGGCTGCTTCTTGCTCTGACTGAAGGCTGCTGGGAGAAGGGGGTGGGGCTTGTTGCATGTGCCCGCCCCCTGGGCTCTTTACTGCCGGAGCTCTGCTCCTGTGCACTCCTGCAGGAAATGACCCCTGTATTTACTTGTGGTAAAATCTTCTATTCCTGTATTTTAATCAGAGTTCTTAATCTGCATATTTGAATATCTGAATAATGTTTGTTTTTTAATTGGATCTGGTCATAGACCATAATATAATAAATTACAATTACAAATCACATTTGCCTTTTTAGCAACCACATCACACTGCTGACTCATGTTCTGTGCAATGCTCCCTCTAAACTGTGGAGTCTTGTGAGCAAAAATTCTACTTTGTGAGCTACTGGCATGAAAGTTGTGAGTGAGCAATTTGGCTACTGCATAAATTAGTTTCCTCTGGAGCCATCCTTCCTGAGGTAGGACAAAAATGTGTGAGCTGGAGGCTAAAAAACTGTGAGCTAGCTCACACTAACTCAGCTTAGAGGGAACACTAGTTCAGTGTATGGTCTTCTAAGACCCCTAGATCCTTTTCGCACATACTACTCCCAAGACAAGTCTCCCCCAACCTATAATTATGCATTTGATTTTTTCTACCTAAATGCATTGTGCCCCATTGAGAAAGGAGGAGGAGGAGATTGGATTTCTACCCCACCCTTCACTACCCAAAGGAGTCTCAGAGCAGCTTACAATCCCTTCCCCCCCACACACACACAACAGACACCCTGTGAGGTTGGTGGGGCTGAGAGAGCTCTTTCAAGGACTGTCTTGAGAGAACGTGTTTGAAAGAATTTATGACTGACCCAAGGTCACACCACCAGCTGCACGTGGAGGAGTGGGGAATCAAACCCAGTTCTCCCAGGTTAGAGTCCACGCTCTTAGCTATTACACCAAACTGGCTCCTCCTTTCCCCAAACCCCACCTTCCTCAGGCTCTACCCCCAAAGTCTCCAGGTATTTCGGCAACCCAACCCAGCATGCATGCACGTGCACACACACACACACAGAGATCAATTTGTTCAAGAATTACTGTCTGCAGTTCACCAGTGTCTTATGGATCCCATCCATAATTTAAATTCTTCAGCTTTTTATGTTAGAAAACATGATTATGGGAGGAAATTGTTCAAATTTTTAAAGCTATGAACCATGTAATAAGAGCAGATAGATTGTTCTGAAATCCCTCTCGCAGACAGTACTAAAACTTGAGCAAGGCTTAATTTGTGCAAGGGTTTTTCCCAGCACCTGTTCCCAGTGCCGGGACATAACCTTGGAAAAATAAACAAATGTGCTCCTGAACATGTTCAAAGTGCATTTCCCTCACCACTGAGTAAAGACAGAGAGCCACATATCTAAAGGGCACTTTTCCTGGTAGGGATGCCAGCCTCCAGGTGGGACCTGGGGATCCTCCGGAATTATAGCTCATCTCCAGACTACAGAGATCAGTTCCCCTGGAGAAAATGGATGCTGTGGAGGGTGGACTCTATGGCCTTATACCCCACTGAGGTCCTGCCCCTCCCCAGGCTCCATTCCCAAATCTCCAGGAGTTTCCCAACCTGGGTATGGCAACCCTACAGCCCCCATCCCCTGCCAGTGGCCGGGGGTGGGTGGGATCTGGCAACCCTGTTTTCTAGGAATCTCTTTTCCTTTGCTTTAGGTTACACAATGAAGCTGATTGGCATTTGGTTCGGGATGGACAAAAGGCAGTACTTCACACAACAGGCTCCACATCACAGCACTCATTACCACACAATGTGGATTAGGTGGCTTTAAAAACAAGAAGCAGACAAATTCCTGGTGGATAAGTCTATCAACAGATATTAGCCAGAGCTGCTAAGTGGAATCTTCACGTTGATATACAGAACACCTCAGATGGCAAAACCAGTCGTTACGGTAAATAATGGATGGGGCTGGGAGCCATAAAAATTATATCCCTGTGTTAAATTCTCTCTTCCCCCTCCCCCATCACTGAGAGAAATTCATGTAGTGGCTTCACCTCGCTCTTAGGTCACTGTTGAACAGAGAGTACAGAGAAACTCTAGGGACGCAGGGGAGACATGGCTGCGGAGATGCTGTTTCAGGTACTAGCCCTGGGTCTATTTATTTGTTATTTCAGTTTATATACTGTCCCTCCCCCACAAAGTGGGGCTCAGAGTGGTTCACAGCAATATAAAACAAAAATAATCAATATAGTTAAAATGCTATAAAAATACAAAGTATAAAAAAGCAAAAAAAGCCCCTCACAACGGGTACAAGTGAATTCAAACATTAAGCCCCAGAAATACGCTCAGCTGGGAAAGGCCTGACAGAAAAGCTCAGCCTTACAGGCCCCGCGGAACCAAGGGAAGTCCCACAGGGCCTGAGTCTTTTCTGAGAGGGCATTCCACCAGGATGGGGCTATGACTGAAAAGGCCCTTGCCCTGGTGGATGCCAAACGTGTGACCCGAGAGCCCAACACCACCAGTAGGCCGTGAGATGATGACTGCAGCCACTGAGGGGGTTGCAATGGGAGAGGCAGTCCCTCAAGTATGACAGACCCAGATGGTTTAGGGCTCTAAAGGTCAAAACCAGCACCTTGAATTTGACCTAGAAACCAATAGGCAGCCAAAACAGCTGCTCTAAGACAGGCTGTATACATGAAGACCAAGATACTCTGGTCATAAGCATTACTACCAGAGGAATCCTCTACACAACAGCAAAAACAACCACTGTGAAATACAGTGCTATTACAATAAAGGAAAAAGGAAAAAGTGATTATATATACTCAAAGTGTTATTATAACGTATTAATTCCGTATAAAATATTCAATACGAAGGCAACACCCTGAGGGCGCTAAGGTTCTTTGACTTGTGTGGCTAGCCAATAAACCACACAGTGAGACAGACAATTCCAGGCAGCAAAGTTTTATTCGAATAAGGGACACTGTACTGTCACAGGCTGGGGTACAGGCAGGGGGGGGGAGTCCAAGTCCAATCCGTGGTCCAAGCCAAAAGGAGCAGAGCCGGAATCAATAGAGAAAGTCTGAAGCACAAACTGAAAGTGGGGTCATTCAGAGCCACGGTCAGAAAGCCAAAAGATCGGAGCAGGAGCAAAGCGGCACGAGGTTGACTAGTTGCTTCCATGAAAAAGCCAGCCTAGAGCATGGAGCTAAATAACCCTCTACTGCTGTTTCCAATTAGCAAATTAGCACGAGCAGCCAAGCATCTGTCAAAACTCAGGGCTGAACGACTGTCTGCTCTGTAAGCGAGCTGCGTGCCACTTGGTCGCCAAGTCCTGGCGGAATTGATCTCTCAAGCGAGCAACCCACGGGGGTGAGTCGGGGGGGTGGGCTTTCTACTTGTAGCTGCTCCTCGTCAGCTGTTGCTGAGCCAGGTGCTGATGCGGGCGGTGATGACAAATTGTCAATCTCTGAAGCTTCAGAGGGGCCAGCTGTGGAGTCTACTGAAACCATCAGTGCCCCCTCGCCATTGCCCATGACACTATACAGCCAAAAATTCAGCTCAGATGTCCAGTGAGTAACAGCAGGGATCTGACTTATATGCTTTTCTTGCTCCTCCCAACTTTACATCATTGTTGACATCATTTGCACATGCTCAGTTTGAGTTTTTTTGTCTTAACAATCATTAATTACATATATGACAAACAAGAGGCTACCTGGCCATGTTTCAACCTTACAATGCAGGTGCTCGCCTTGTTAAAACCGATCAATGCATCTTCTCGGCTTTCTCCCCAGACTGGTACCTTTGAATGAACTTTCAGTCTGAGTTCATTCTCAATATAAAATCTAGCTGTTCTCATTACAAAAAAGGTTTATTTACATTGATACATGCATATGTGTGTATAAAAACACTCTTAATAGCATCTCTATAAGCTTACTTCCACTAAGGGTATGTAAAATATGAAGAATATGAAAAAATATATCATTAGAATGACATTTCAATAAATTAAACTCTATATATGCGCTTTCTAATCTTCTAAAATAGTCTATAGCATAAAGCTTTTGTAAATACCTTGAATCCATCTATTATTCTTAATTTTAATCCATCAGAAGATTTTTGCTGAATTTTATAAAGTATTAAATCTAACTTAAACTTTATAGTGTCACAGAATATTTTGCTTCAGCCAGCAGGGGTCCTTCTTGTATAATATAAGTTTTGCATTTTTTTTTTCTCGACCAGTTTTTCCTTCCCCAGCCAGTGCTCCCCTCCCTGGGTAGGCTTGAGGCAGGGGGAAGCAGAGACAGAAAGCAACTAACTTTAAATGAGTTCTAAAAGCCCCCCACCCCCACCCCGGCCAGCTTGAAGAAAGCATTTGTCTCTTTAAACATCATTATCAATATCTGTTTTTACTCCTTTTGTTTTTATTTCTGGCAGTCTTATTTAATGTTAATAAAAAGCAAATTCGCATATTTTCCAGTAACAATGTGTGTGTAATATTTGTTCATGTCTTGCGGCTCTCAGAATCTGATGTTTCTTGTATGTGGCTCTTCCGTTAAGCGAGTTTGGCCACCCCAGGTTTAGCCGTTGGTACATGCAGGTTTTCCCAGGCAGGCAAACGGTGTTATGTATTGAAGTGTGTATAGAACTGCTATGTGAACTGTGCCATTGAGATGCCATGTTAAGCTTCGCCCTGGGCTAGGATCCTAATGTAACCAATAGGAGCCCTAGCCCAGAATATGTTAACCAATCACATTGCAAAGCGGGAGCGCTTCTGATTGGTCCTTATTGCTTCAACCTCATAGGTTGCCTTATTGTACAGTGGGTGTGGCTACAATAGCCGGGAGTGTTTAAATATCGACAAGCCAGTGTATTTATTTGAATGGGTTCTGGCTGGCGATTGTTGTACCGTACCGGAGAAGTAACTGAGCTGAAGAATAAACCGCATTCTTGCTGAATCACTCTCCGACTCTTTGTTAAGTGCACGACTTAACAATTGGCGACGAAGGTGGGATGCTAGTGCGGGTAGGCAGCCCCGCTAGAACGAACCCCATGTCGGACAACGAGGAGATCGCCGAGGCCGGCCAGCCACAGGCTCCACCCGCTCTGGTGGCTCCGCCTGTGCGCATAACGATGGCCGCGAGCAGCCAGAAGTTCGAATGCTTCGACCCAACTACTGAAGACTGGGACTCCTACCTCACAAGGTTTGAGTTCCATCTGGAGGCGAATGACATCACGACGGAGGAGAAGAAGAGGGCGACTCTACTCAGCTCGTGTGGAAAGAGCGTTTTTGACATCGCCCGGTCACTGGTGGCACCAGATGACCTCAAATCCGTATCCTTTAAAAATGTGACAGACAAGCTGAAATCACATTTTTCTCCACAGCCGTCGGAAATCGCCTGCAGGCACGCTTTTTACAAGCGGGGTCAGAATGCGAACGAGTCCATAGCTGAGTACGTTGCAGCTCTTCGCAAGGCAGCGCGGCCTTGCAACTTCACGAATGTGGAGGAGGCCCTCCGAGATCGCCTCGTCTGTGGTCTGAGAGACGAGAGACTGCAGCAACGCCTGTTCGCAAGAACTACCTTAACGTGGGCCATCGCCTATGCCGAGGCTGTCGCCGCGGAAGCTGCTGACAGATCAACCAGGGAGGTGAGACAACGGGTCGCAACGGCTGATCAACGCGTCCACCAGCAGAGGGCTAGCGACGCAAGCAGCGACTCTGATGACGACGTCTGCGTGGTAAAGGCGGGAGCGTCCAAGCGGACCCAACAGAAACCTTCCGAGGGCTCAGCATGCGTCGGCTGTGGCGGGAAACATCGGCGCGAGCGTTGCTGGGCAAGAGACCTCGACTGCCGGTCATGCGGGAAGCGGGGGCATGTTGCCCGGGTGTGCAGAGCAGCGAACAAGTCGTCACCCGCATCATCGCCCCGACGGCACCAACGTCCCCGAGCCGCACCGAAAGACGACAGCCGACAGATGACAGGAAGCCTGTCATCGGAAGCCACCATTTTCAGCACAAACAGCAGACAGAAGATCCACGTCACTCTCTGCCTCGACGGCGCGCCGTGCGAGATGGAGGTGGATTCCGGGTCGGCGGTAACCGTTTTGTCGACGCAGACGTGGCACAAGCTGTTTCCAACGCGGAGTCGGCGGAGGTTGCAAGCTGCGGACACCCGCTTGTCCGATTTCCAGGGAAATCGAATTCCTCTGGCAGGGAGGGATTCGTTCACAGTGGAGTTCAAGGGAAAAAGTGCTGTGTTGTCATGTTTAATAGCTGAGGGGAACCGAACCAACCTGCTCGGGTTGGACTGGTTTGACCCTCTGGGTATTGCTGTTGTGGGAGTTAATACTGTTGTGGAAAATAAATGGGCTGTATTATATTCTGAATTTCCTGAAGTGTTTGGGGGTGGTTTGGGAAGGTATAACGGTCCCCCAGTGTCTTTTGACTTGGATCCTGGTGTTAGGCCTATCCGCCTTAAATACAGGAAGGTGCCCATTCCGTTCAAGGCAAAAATCGAGGCCGAACTCGATAAGTTGGTTGAGCAAGGGGTATTGGAACCAGTGCCTTTTGGCAAATGGGAAACTCCCATAGTAACTCCTATTAAACCTGACGGGTCAATTCGGATATGCGCTGATTACAAGTGCACCATTAACAAAGCCTTGCAGCAGCATTCGTACCCTGTCCCGGTCATCAGCCACGTTTTGGCGTCACTGGGAGGGGGCAAGATATTCGCCAAACTCGACCTAGCCCAGGCATATCAACAACTCCCAGTAACAAAGGAGGCGGCTGAAGCTCAAACTATAGTAACGCACAGAGGGGCGTTCAGAGTGAACCGACTCCAATTCGGAGTGAATGTCGCACCGGGGATTTTCCAAAGTCTCATGGAGGGGTTACTGAGGGGGGTGCCTGGCACGGTGCCGTATTTTGATGATGTGCTAATAGCGGGCAAATCCGAAGATGAATTGTTGCACCGAGTTAGGGAGGTGCTCAAGCGTTTTTCCGATGCGGGGCTTAAGGTAAAAAAGTCCAAATGCCTGGTGGGGGTCCATAGTGTTGAATTCTTGGGATTCCGGGTGGATGAGTTCGGGGTCCACCCCACAAACGATAAGGTATCCGCAATACAGCATGCACCACGGCCACAGGGGAACAAGGAGCTCCAGTCCTTCTTAGGACTCCTTAATTTTTACCACGCCTTTTTGCCCCATAAGGCGTCAGTGGCTGCCCCATTGCATAACCTCCTGCACAAGGACTCCAAGTGGAAGTGGGGCCCCGAGCATGAGCGAGCGTTTAAGGGGGTGAAAGAATTACTGTCATCAGATGCTGTGCTGACTCATTATGATGAGAACAAGCTACTGGTGTTGGCTGCTGATGCGTCCCCATATGGGGTGGGGGCGGTTCTGAGCCATGTTATGCCGGACGGACGGGAGGCCCCCGTAGCGTTCTATTCCAGGTCGTTGACAGCAGCAGAGAAAAACTACGCGCAGATTGATAAAGCGGCTTTGGCGCTTGTTTCTGCTGTTAAAAAGTTTAATGACTTTCTGTTTGGAAGGCGTTTCATTTTGGTAACGGACCACAAGCCCTTGCTAGGGATTTTTGCCCAGGACCGGCAACTCCCTGATGTTATGTCCGCTCGCATGTTGCGGTGGGCATTGTTCCTCTCAGCATATGAGTTCGACTTGGAACACCGGCCGGGTAAGGCTATTGGACACGCTGATGCGCTCAGCCGCTGCCCTCTGCCCGGCCAGGACTTGGACCCTGCTCCTACTTGCTCAGTTCTGGCTATTGAGGAACTGCCGGAGGCACCCGTGTCAGTGAAGGACATTGCTGCTGCGACAGCAAGAGACTCTGTGCTCAGTCGTGTTCTAAACTGGGTGTGGAGGGGGTGGCCGGCAGGGACTTTAGAGCCGGAATTCAAACCGTATAAAATGCGGGAAAACGAGATGTCCGTATCCAAGGGCTGTCTACTGTGGGGAAACCGGGTGGTTGTGCCTCATCGCTGGCGCGAAAAAGTGCTGAAATCACTTCATGAGGGCCATCCCGGTATGGTACATATGAAAGCTCTGGCCCGGGGATATGTGTGGTGGCCCGGGTTGGACGCTGATATTGAGGAGTGGGTACGGGGGTGCACGCCATGCCAGCAGGCGAGGGCCGACCCACCAACCGCCTATCCGCAAAAGTGGGAATCGGCGGGAAAGCCTTGGTCAAGGCTACACATCGACCTGGCGGGCCCAGTACAAGGGCAAATGTTCTTAATTGTTGTGGACTCATTTTCAAAATGGTTAGAAGTGGCGCCAATGTCTACCACCACTTCCACTGCTGTAATTAATGTTTTGCGCCGTCTTTTTGCCACACATGGGTTGCCTGATGTGTTAGTCAGTGATAACGGCGCTCAATTTGTTTCTGCCGAATTTGTACAGTTCCTAACTAACAATGGGATACGCCAAATGACTTCTGCCCCGTTCCACCCTGCCTCTAACGGCCAGGCAGAAAGAATGGTCCGCACGACCAAAGATGCGCTTGCAAAGCTGACATCCGGGGACTGGGGAGTGAAACTGGCGTCGTTTCTCCTGCGCCAGCACGTAACTCCATGTTCGGCTACAGGCCGCAGCCCGGCCGAGTTGCTAATGGGGCGACGCCTAGCGTCTTTGCTGGATCGCTTGCATCCAGACCTCAACGACTTGAGGCCCCTGCAATAGAGTGTTTCCACTAAGGTCCGCACATACGAATGCGGAGATACTGTCTTTGCAAAGAACTACGCAGGGGGACATTCGTGGCTTCCAGCCACGGTTACCGAGGTAGTAGGTTCGCGCATGTACGTTGTCCAGCTTGCGGACGGGCGCAAGTGGAGGCGACACACTGACCAGTTGAGGCAGCGGTGGGCGACTGGCCGCCCCACCTCGCAGCCAACTGAGCTACCTGATCCTGAGGACCTTCCACAACCTCTTCCTGAGGTAAGTGCCGATGTGCCCGAGGGCCCCGGTACTGTCGGCGAGTCAGGGCAGACCCCTGCTCAAAGACCCATTGCTAGTGGTGGAAGTGCTCCTGACTCTGAGGTCCCAGAGTCGTACAATACTCCCCAGAATGAAAGGTGCCCTGAACCTGTACAGCTACGCAGGTCTCAGAGATCGCGCAGAGCGCCATTGTACCTAAGTGATTATGATTGTACATAGTGTTTTTGCTTAGGGGGGAGGGATTTGTTATGTATTGAAGTGTGTATAGAACTGCTATGTGAACTGTGCCATTGAGATGCCATGTTAAGCTTCGCCCTGGGCTAGGATCCTAATGTAACCAATAGGAGCCCTAGCCCAGAATATGTTAACCAATCACATTGCAAAGCGGGAGCGCTTCTGATTGGTCCTTATTGCTTCAACCTCATAGGTTGCCTTATTGTACAGTGGGTGTGGCTACAATAGCCGGGAGTGTTTAAATATCGACAAGCCAGTGTATTTATTTGAATGGGTTCTGGCTGGCGATTGTTGTACCGTACCGGAGAAGTAACTGAGCTGAAGAATAAACCGCATTCTTGCTGAATCACTCTCCGACTCTTTGTTAAGTGCACGACTTAACAAACGGCTGCTCTGCTGGGCCATTTCGAGACAGGGAAAGAATACAGGGGAAATTCTTACAGAAGCTGAAGTTCAGGTAGATTTCAAAATCTAAATTTTTGGGTTAAGATTATGAATTTGTGCACAAGTTCCTGGATAAAAACTATCTAGGACCCGGCTGATAGGAATCTCCCCTTTTTCCCCCTTGACATCCTAGAGCTGCATGACATTTTACACAGTGGGAGTACATCTACATAATTTTGTAATGCTCATAAATGCAAACTGCTGATCAAAATCCATTTTTATGTGGCTGTAAAACTTGATTCGTAGAAGCAAATTATTAAGAGGTTCTGCCTGCAGCATTTCAGAGCAGTGCCGCTGAAAGTTAACAAAACGCAGTATACGTAAAACACAGATCTATCCCACCCCCCACCATTAAACTGCTTTTCAGACAAGGAGCCAAGTCAGATGCACAGATGCTGCTCTTAAACCTATCAGTAATGTCAAAATAACACAATTCCTATAGACAGGCTGGGGAGTCAACTGACAAAATGCGCAACCTACAGCAGTAATCAAATGGCTAAGATCCCCCCAATGTGGAGCCCACCAGTGTCTGGGGCAAGTATGCTCTGTATTCTTGGTGCTTGGGGGGCAACAGTGGAAGGGCTTCTGGAGTTCTGGCCCCGCTGGTGGACCTCCTGATGGCACCTGGGTTTTGGCTACTGTGTGACATAGAGTGTTGGACTGGATGGGCTATTGGCCTGATCCAACATGGCTTCTCTTATGTTTTTAATGTGTGTCCTGACACCTGTTTGTTTCTTGTGCCCTGGGGGGGGGGGACCAAAGAGTCTTGCATGAAACAGAATAAATATGGAACTCCAGGCTGCTCCTGACCACTGTATTGATCAACAAAGTATTGATGTTTGTCCAACGCTGTTGCATTATAGCCCTTCAACATAAAGTTTCTTCTTTCTCTGGCAACTCCCAATGGCCACGCAGGCAGCAAATATTCCCTTTTCTTTGGAAATTGAAACCAAATAGTGCTGTCTTCCCGAAAGCAAAGAGCCAATTTCAGCTCTCCTCTGCCTTTTTGGTGCAGCAGGTACTTCAGAAGTCCTCAGGATGGATCACCACCTTTGCATCTGTAAGGAGTGCCCATTTGGAAGAAGCTGCCTCCATCAGAGGAGGATGCTTAGCTTCAATTCTCCTGACATTTGTGGAACCAAGCAACATTTTGTGATCATCCCTGTTGCTCTGGCAGCCATTTTGGACTGACCCTGCTCTCCAGAGCAGCCATTTTGTGGTGCTGCCACAAAGGAGAGTGCCTCAGAGCTCATACTCCAGTGGGTTTGACATCCCAAGCCAAGAGCAATCCCAGCTCCCTTAATGTTATTGTCAAAGGCTCCTATGACAGTATAACAAGTTTGACATGTGTGAATGCTTGGCCTTCAATCCCTGTAGCTCATCCTACGTGACAAAGGGAAGACAGTGCTTCTCAGTGGCCCTTAATTATTGGGAAATGGCCTTGTGGCTGGGAGAGATGCCCCTTTCCTAGCTGAAGGGAGGAGGCCTGGATAGGGAATCCTTCCTGGGCTGGCGGAGGTGGTCTCTGATCTATTGATGAGAACTCACAGACTTACATTTCTGGGAGAATGTGGCATGCTGAATCTGTCCTGTCTGGCCATGTTTTGGGCTTCATGTATCATGGATGTCCTGCGACTGTTCTAGATTGCCATAGGCCCAACACATGAGCATGGTGACATGCTGGATTTATTTATTTTTTTGTTCCAGGCAGGAAACTTGGTTGTCTAGTGGAGAGAAGGGGTCAATATTCAGCACGTGCCTTGGTCAGTCTCCTGCTTTCTGAAGGCACAGGTGGTTGGCTCCAAGGCTGGTGAACCAGTGAGAATGAACCACTCTCAGACTGATAGATCCAACTGGATTCCAGCATGTTCTCTTGAGAGCCTGCTCAAGGATTCTACCAGACTCTTGGTAAGAGCCTGAAATGCAAGACTCCATTGGGCTGTTGACAGGAACATTCCTCAGTCTTCTTTTCCTCCCAGCCTGGCTCCTTGGTTTCCTGGGGCAGATATGGGGGAAGTGATGAGGGTGGGGAGACATCTGGAGTGTTGCTAGTGGGAAATTCATGTTCACGTGCTATAGAGTGCATCTGAAAGCATCTGAGGCACCAGAGATAGTGGCCAAATGGGACTTCTTTGTTGCCATCACACCAGCTGAATGGCTGCCAGTGCAGTTATTTAGGGTAATTTGACAACTGAAGACTCCTGGGTCAGAATATGAGAATGATAGCCATTTGGTAACCATCTCGATATGTGATTCTTTGCTGGTAAAATCTCTCAGGTCTGAACCGAGTAGGTCATCAGTGCAGGACTAGATCAAGATGGCTAGCTATCTTAGCCTGTCCGTAGCAGTAGAAAAGAGCAAGAGTCCAGTAGCACCTTAAAGTAACAAGGAGTGAGCAGTAACTCATGAAAGCTCCTTCCCTACCTCAAATGCTGGTAGTCTTTAAGGTGCTACTGAACTCTTGCTCTTTTCTAGTGCGGGAGTAGATGAAGTGGTAGAGCTGTCAGGTCACTGTCCTATGGATAAATGGCCCAATCTGCATCTGCCATGTAACACTGCTTCTTTCAGCTGTGGCACCAGCTTCCGTTGCCTCCCATTTGGCTCAGTATAAAAGCTTACCGTCTGCATCATGTTTAGGGACAGCGGGGGGGGGAGCAGTCTCCCAGGGGGGGCACCACAGCTGTTCTGCGCTGAGGAAACAGCACGCACAACCCCGCACAGAAAGTAAAGGGGGGTGACCTGGTGGAGGGGGAGGCGGAGGGGCAGGAAAGATGGAACAAGCTGGGTAAAAAGCACAAAACACCTGGCAGCTGCCAGGCAGGGCATTCTGGCAACTGCTCCAGGAAATAACAAATGGTTCAGGGGTGGGTGTGCTTCCAAACCTCCCCCCCCAAAAAAATATGATTGCAGAAAAATGTTCCCTGGCTGCTTTTAAACGCAGACGACTGGATTTTCAGCTAACTTGCTTCCTTTGTGACAATTCAGGTATCTCCTTAGAAAGGATGGGGGGGGGGAATTCGGCTCCAGTTGTCTGCTTATCACTCACAGCAGCCTGGAGGGCAGGGAGGAGCAATTAATCCACCTTCAAACCAAATCCACATAACGTGGTGAGAGGCCGTAGTGACCTCGGAGTCACCACTCAATGGCAATAAAATGATGCAGACAGCTGATGCTGAGGCGAAGCAATATGAGAGCAGATCCAGAATGAAATGTAGACAGAAATTTTTTAGACAATGTGGGGTCGGTAGCACAACGGCAGGAGAGACCAATGCAGATTGGACCAACTGTGGCCTGGTATCCCTGAATGGTGTTGACAGGATCTTGGGCTCTGTGAGGGCTACTTCCCATGTTTTGGATCCCTGCCCTTCCTGGCTGACAACATCTAGCAAGGATAAGTTACAGTTCCCTCTGAGGAATATTATCACTGTGTCCTTCTTGGAGGGAGGTTTTCCAGGCCATATTTCAGCCATTGTTTTTTTAAAAAAACCTTTCCCTTGATAATGAGATTGTGGCTAATTACTGGCTGGTATCCAATCAGCCTTTCTTAGGAAAAATGACTGAGCAGAGGGTGGTAGATCAGAGTGTTCTGTCCATCACCCTTTTCCTATCTGGCTTCAGGCTAGGCTTGCCATCCTCCAGGTGAGGCCTGGAAATCTCTTAGAAGTACTACTGATCTCCAGACTATAGAGATCAGTTCCCCTGGAGGAAACGGGCAGCTTCAGAGGGTGGACCCTATGGAATACCATGGACTGTGGGAAGACGGGAGTTCTGGAAGGACACCACATCACTGCTGAGCTTCTCCCCTCCCCAAACTCTGCCCTCCCTAGGTCCCACCCCAAATCTCCAGGAATCTCCCAAGCAGGGGTCATTTGGGGGGGGACGCGGGGGGACGCCATCCCCCCGGGTGAGGTGCGGGAGGGCGGGGCCTGAAGCTCCCTGCTGGTGCCCGCTGGAGGTCGCCTCCGGCTGTGGGGAGGACACACTTCCGGTGATGTCAGGGGGTGTGGCATATGCTAATAAGTTATGCTAATGAGCCCCCCTAGCTCTTTTTCTACGAAATGACCCCTGCTCCCAAGGCAGAGCTGGAAGCCCTACTTTCAGGCCCAGCCTATGGAGCAAAGACCTGTGGGACAATCTCTGTTTGTGGGTAGAGGGCCTGTACCTCTCAACCCACCAGTAGCTGGCTTTGACACAGTTTCTGGTTGGGCTATTTGGAGATTCAAGTGAGAATTCAGTGATTTGAGATCTTCCTGTCAGGGAAGAGGTTCTTACTGGAGATACTGGCTCTGCTTCACTCCTGTTCCAAACACAGCCTCCGGGGCTGCTTTTTCAAGGAGAAAACTTGCATGGCAGAAGTGGGATTCTCTAAACATTTCCTGTTGAAAAACACCACACTTTTTACCATATTTTATCCTCACAATCACCCTGTGAGATAGGTAGATCAAAATGGGTAGCCGTATCAGTCTGCCTGTAGCAGTAGAAAAGAGCAAGAGCCCAGAAGGTGACTGGCTCAGTGTCACCCTGTGAACGACTCAGCTTTTATGTTTTAACTGTTCTTGTAAGTCACTTTGAACCATGAAGAAAGATGGAATATAAATATTTAAATAAATATAAACAAAGCACTAACTGAGGCAGATTTAAAATCCATGTCTCCCCACTCCTAGTCCGGCACTCTAGCCAGTGCGCCATACTGAGAAAAGAGATGATAACAAACTTTGACATCAAGGTGTCAGGGTTGCCATCTTCCAGGTGGGGCCTGGAGAGCTCCTGGAATTGTAAGTGATCTCCAGACAACAGAGATCAGTTCTCCTGGGGGGGAAATGGCTGCTTTGGAGGGTGAACTGTAGTGATATTATACCCTGCTGAGGTCTCTCCCTTCCCCCAAACCCTGCCCTCCCACGGCTACACTCCCCCAAATATCCAAGAATTCCATAATCTTGAGTTGGCAATCCTAGGTAGGATTCACACACAAGACAGCAGAAAATGCTTGGGACTTTGGTGCACTCCTTTTATGTTTTTATGAGTAAGAGTTAGTCTTTGTTTCAAGGATTGGTCCACAGAATGTAAGGGGGTAGGGATTTGTAGGATGAATTTTTTAAATTCAGTTCAAAACAAATGGAAATATAAATTTGAAAAGTTAAAAAAAATCTAACTAGCGGCACTTCTAAGGAACAGGTATGAAATATAAGGTGCCCTTTTCTGCCTCAGACACTAGGTGTCACTCTACACAATAAAGCTGGGGTGGTGGTAGGGATGGGACTGTAGGCTGTGGGATTTTCCAGTATATGAGCTCTTGCTCGGTTTTAAGAAAATTATGGGGAATTTCACATTACCAGTTTTCTCCCAGTTTCAAACCAGGAGTCTTCCGTTTCCAGATGAACCGGTACAGGGCTGCCGTTTCACACACGGCTTGCCCCTACCGGAAAGGAGCCGATTCACAAGCGGTTCGGCGTTTCACACATGCACCGCTTCGTTTTCCCGCCGTTTTCTTCCCATGCGGGCGATCGGGTTTTTTTTTTTTTTTTAAGGTTCGGCTTATAGCGATACATCGATATATCGCTATACCAGAACCCCAAATGGTCGCAATAACGATCCTATTGGAATGCTACTCCTTAGAGGTTCCGGTATAGCGATATATCGATATATCGCTATAAGCCGAACGTTCAAAAAAAAAAAAAAAAAAAGCCCGCGCGACTGAAAAAAGGCGGGAAACAAGCGTATCGGAACCGGGAGAGGGAACGGGAGACTCCTTGGAAGCGGTTGACAGGTAAATCGCTTCCCTCCCGGTTCCTATACGGAAGAGAGGCTTCTGTGTCTGAAATGCCACTTAGATCCCGGTAGGGAACCGATTCCTAACCGGGTTCTGTGTGAAATGACAGACCACAACCCGGTTGAGAATCGGTTCCCTACCGGGACATAGCGCCTGTCTGAAATTCCCCTATGTCAGCGGCCTTAGACCAACCGGGAAAGGCAGGGCAGATGTATTTTAATTAACCAACAAATTAGATCAAAGGAGCCACAGTTTTCACTTACTTTCTAATTCCTTACTCATAACTGCTTTGAAAAGCGAGGAAGTCATGTTGGAAGAGATCAAATAGAGCAGAAACCACACGTGGTCAAAAGGACAGTCTCACACCTTATGAAACTTTACGATGTTCACACTGACTGAGGAGAATGCATTCTGCCACATGTAAAGGTAAAAGGTAAAGGCTTCCCTTGCTCGAAAGCCAGTTGAATCCGACTCTAGGGGTGCAGTGCTCATCTCTGTTTCCAAGCCAAAGAGCCAGCGCTGTTCGAAGACATTTCCGTGGTCATGTGGCCGGAATGACTAGATGTCAAGGCGCACGGAACGCTGTTACCTTCCTACCGAAGCGGCACCTATTTATCTACTTGCATGGCATGAATTCATTTGTAATCTGTGCTCTTGTTGAAATAACTCCTGACCTGTTCAGATGTGGAATTATACAAATAAAGGGATTGGGTGTTCATCTTCAAGAACGGCTCTCAAAAAGGGGTGGAAGAATAAAGGAAACTAGGCTAATCTGATAGCTGCAAAAATCCAACTATTTCTTTGCGTGTGCGTTCGCTTTCCAAGCAGTGAAATAAAAGCTACTTCAACTTGTTGTTGGCCTCATAATCCTTCCTGTGCTTTCCATGCCCAATGAGCACCACCCTCTCCCAGGTGTGAGGTAATAATAAGCAGTGAGAGCCAGTTTGGTGTAGTGGTTAGGAGCATGGACTTTAATCCGGGAGAACCGGGTTTGAGCCCCCACTCCTCCACATGCAGCTGTTGGTGTGACCTTGGGTCAGTCTTAAATTCTTTCTGAGCTGTTATCTCAAGAGCAGTTCTCTCAGAGCTCTCTCAGCCCCACCTACCACACAGGGTGTCTGTTGTGGGGAGAGGAAGGGAAAGGGATTGTAAGCCGCTCTGAGACTCCTTCAGGTAGTGAAGGGCTGAGTATAAATCCAATCTCTTCCTCTTTTTCAGTAAATGTGCCTCTGAGCATGAAAAGAGTGCTTTTCTCTCACCACTAAGAAAAGGCAACCCGTTCCCACATGCGTAGTGTTAAAAAACAATGTTTCTTTCAAGGATTCATATTCATCCCTCAGCCATTTCTTTTAAAAACCTATCAGTGACCAAACCTCTTCTGGCAGCATTCAGAGACCACCACTTCAGCTGGGTTGGGAAACTTATTTGAGTGGCGCCGAAGAGATTCAGGCTAGCACTGAGGTATGCTGTTTGTCATGTCTGCTGCCAGCTTTGTGGAGGTGGCAATTAAGCTTGCCAACCTCCAAGTAGGGTCTGGAAAGCTCCTAGAATTACAACTCCTAGAATTACAACTGAGCTTCAGACTAGATCCATTCTGGAGAAAATGGCTGCTTTGGAGGGTGGAATCTATGGCATTATACCCCACTGAGGTCCCTCCCCAGACTCCACCTCAAAATCTCCAGGAATTTCTCAACCTGGAGTTGGCAGCCCTAGTGGCAGCGGCAGGTGACCTGGCTGTACAACCCCTCCCTGCCTGTCCTTTTCTGTCCCTGCGGCCTTTGGGAGTGACTGAGAGTCTCCACCAAGCCCTTGGCTGGGCATCATAGGAGAGGGAAGGAAGAAAACACAGGGAAAAAACGATCCCTTTCCCTCTCCTCTGGCCTCTCCAAGGAGGTGAATTGCGCGGCACATAGATGCCGGAGGTACTGCTAAAAGGAAGCTTTCATAGCTAGGAGCAGTACAAATTCAAGGATTAAAGCCCAGTTTCTTCGGTCAGGCGAGTGAGGTGGCAGAATGCTCTGTGCCACTTTAGATTGCAGTTGGAGGATCTTGCAGGTCCCTGTTCTGGAAAGACCGGCATGAAAAGCAAAGAGAGGGACCAATGTTTTCTCCCTGCTGTGCTCATCTTACTGTTTGCATGGTGCTTTTCATGGGCTGGATTCCATCACAGCTGCTGTCCAGTTTAGCCCTGAAAGAGCCTAAGTTTTGTATTTGTTAACCAGAGACGCATGGGGGCTGAGCAGTCCTCGGGTTCACTTGGTGCAAAAAAGAGGGGTGGAAATGCTTCTCACATATGCTGTATGCTTCTCACATATGCTGTATGTTTCTCATCAGCAGATTCTGCTCCTGATGCTGGAGGCTTCTTTCCAGTCAAAACAAAAGCAAGTCACATACATATATCCTGGGGATCTTTGTCATTGGCTTTGGCAGCCTGCAAGTGAGGGACTTTACCCACTCAGGGTGGCGTTCCTTTGGGGTCTGTTGCTGCTGCACACCTTCCCCTTCCCAGCTCCCACATGCCACCAGCACCTTTCTTTCAGCAGCTCCCGCTTTCCCTCGCTCGGGTTGCAATGTGACCACTTCCTCACATGCTGGGGTTGTTGATCTTGTTACTTCTCCCATGCAAGTTACTTCAGTTAGTCACCTTGGCCACAGCCAACATCTGTGCATGTGTGAGGAGGTTTCAAGGCTAGATTCTCATAGGTCAGCTGTTTATGTTGTCAACTGGCAGCAAATGACCACTTAGCCCTGCAGTTGTACAGGGTGATTGCATTCCTGTGTCCCATCATCTTAACTGTATTTGTGGGGAAGGAAGCTCTGGAAGAACTGCTACTTGGTTGTAATGATAGGACCTTTGTGTTTTTATGTAGTCAAAGATGCCTGGTCAATCTACGGCACAGCAGATCCAGATGCTGGTGCTATTTCAGTATTCCATCTTCTGGGAACTGCTTGCTATCAATAACGTGGTAATGCTGCCTCTCACATTTGAGGAGTTCAGAGGAACAAGAGCAAACTCCTCATTCAGAGGCAGTTCACCTCTGAATCCCAGAGCCAGGAGGCAGTATCAGGGGAAGGTCTCGGCCTCTCTGCCCTGTTGTTGGCCAGAGGAACTGGTTGTCCACTGTGTGAGACAGAATGCTGGACTAGATGGGCCACTGGTCTGATCCAACAGCGCTCTTCTTATGTTCTCATGAAGTCCTTGGCCTCTACATCCTGTTGTTGGCCCTCCAGAGGAACTGGTTGACCAGTGTGTGAGATGGGACACTGGACTAGATGGACCATCCAGCAGGCCTTTTCTTATGTCCTTACATGGTTCTCCTGTCCTCCATTGTACCCTTACAACAACCCTGTGAGGTCAACACAAGGTTACCAATGACCTCTGAGAATTCAGCCTAGAAACGCCATCCCTCCTCAGCATGCCTGATGAATTTTTGCAAAATCCAGCAATAAAACGTATGTGAAAAAAACAGCTAGATTGTCAGGGAGCAAAGCAATGCAGAGCAATCATCTTGGGGGAGCAGCTGCTACAGATTTCTATGCCATCCCTTGCTTCTGAATATCAACAGCAGACTTTCATTGTCAACACAGCAATGAAACCTGTGTTTTTCTCACAGGAGCAGTGTTCTAAGTCATAGCACACGTGTTCACAGCATACCCAACCTTGAAGGCAAAGAGTAGGTGATATAAGAAAACACGGGCAAATTGGGGCCATTTCAAGTTGGGAAAGGAGTACATGTGGTGGGGGAGCTTAAGCCCCCTCCCAGTGCATGCCACGGTCCTGATCCAATTGAAGCTCTCATATGCCTGGGGATTAGGTGGAACTCTCAGTACATGTCTAGTTGACAAGACCCAGGTTGGGGGGGGGGTGTTAGTCCCTTAACTGCAGTTAGTCCCTTAACTGTCCCTTTTTCCAGACTCTGCAGTGACATCCCATGTTATTAGAACATAAGAAGAGCCCTGATGGATCAGACCAATGGTCCATCTAGTCCAGCATCCTTAGTAGCCGCTGATAGACCTATCGTCTATGAATCTGTGTAATCCCCCTTTAAAACTGTTTATTCCTGTAGCCATCACAACATCCTCTGGCAGCAAATTCCACACTTTAATCACTCTCTGTGTAAAGAAGTAGAACAAATTTAGAGTCCAGTGGCACCTTTAAGACCAACAAAAAGTTTCATTCAAAGTATGAGCTTTTGTGCGTGCGCACACATTTTCATGCGTGCACATGAAAGCTCATACCGTGACTAAAACCTTGTTAGTCTTAAAGGTGCCCCACTGGACTCTAACTTTGTTTTACTGCTTCAGACCAACATGGCTGACCACCTGGATCTGTGTAAAGAAGTGTTTCCTTTCGTCCATCCTGAATCTTCTGCCCATCAGCTTTGTTGGATGCCCCTGAGTTATAGTAGTTTGGGAAAGGGAGAAAAGTTTCTCTTTGTCAACTCTTTTTGCTCTCTTCTATACATGACGGAGTGAGCGCCCGTCTCTGGCCCCAGCTCCTGCCAACCTAGCAGTTCGAAAGCAATAAATTGCAAGTAGATAAATAGGTACCACTTCGGTGGGAAGGTAACAGCGTTCCGTGCACCTTGGCGTTTAGTCATGCCGGCCACATGACCACGGAAACGTCTTCAGACAGCGCTGGCTCTTCGGCTTGGAAACTGAGATGAGCACCGCAACCCTAGAGTCGGATTCGACTGGCTTTCGAGCAAGGGAAACCTTTACCTTTACCTTATACTTTTTCCAGCTCTGTGATGTCCTTTTGAGATGCTGATGCTAGCTAAGGCTGTAAGAGAGCGAGGCGCCAGAGCCGTACTCCTAGAAGAAATTCTGAGGGAAAAGAGAGGACAGTGGAATCTTTCCCAAGCTCCACCACAATCTGAAAGGGAAATGACAAGCAAGCTGGGCGGTGTTTCACAGGCAGAAGCAGTGTGCAAATTGTGTATTTGGGGGGGGCCTGGCTATACGAACAGCTTCCCCGTCTCAGAAAACTGCCTGGCTGCCTGAATTTGCTCTTGAGTCTTCTCCTCACAAGGTGTTTCACCTTTTCCCCGGGCTTTTTCAATTTTGTTCAAACGGAGCACTCTAGGTCAGCGCTCTAATCTAGGCCACCGCATCATGGCAAATGTAGGTCAGAGGAGTATTCTTTTACCTAGTTGCAGTTGGGTCAGGGCGCCAGGCCTTTATGGGGAGTAAATGGGACTTCTTTTTCTTAATTTAGGACCAGAATTCTTCATCAGAATTGTGTTCCCTTGGAAAATGAAATTAATTTGGATCATGTGATGTTATTCCTCGTGTAGGCCAGGTAATAAGATCAACAGATTCAAATTTCCATGCTGGAGTTCAGAACTCTGAGATTATGGAGGTCACCGTTCCCCCAAAACTGAATGATAATGGTCACATTTTAAACCCTGTGTTCCTAGAGAAAGATATAGTTCCTACTGAATTGCAAAATGAAAACTGACTGGCTACCTCCCCGAGAGCGACAGTAAAAATATGACCATGGAATGTGGCTGGGTGGTCTAGGAAGTGTGGCCTAGGGGATGTTAGATTATCATTTAAATAAATTTAGCACTATTGTCCTGCAAGAGACTTGGGCAACTGACATCTGTTTTCCCAGCTACATATCTTTTTGTCTACGGACAAGTAAAGAAATCATAAGGGGTAGAGCCAGAGTGGGCTGAATTTTGGATCTTGGAAATGTTTAAAGCAAGATTTTCCTCACCTGGTAAATGATGAATGCCCCCAACTAAATCTCCAATAGAGATTGGCTGGGCAAAAGCCTTACCTGGCCCCACACACCCCCTAAATGTACTTGGCGGGCACCATGGCACCCACTACCACCATACTGATCTTCAACATCTGAAGAAGGGGGCCATAGTCCCCGGAAGCTTCTGCCAGAGGGGCATCTTGTCAGCCCTTCGGAGGCCACCGAACTCCTGTTTCTTTTGGTTCTGACAGACCAACAGGGCTCGCTCAGTCTCCTCCCCTGTATGGAAATGTTACTGAGGCAGTTCTGAGAAAGCCACTTCTGTTGAAGGCAGGCATCTTGGGTCCACTCAGACAACCGGTGACTCGCAAAAATCCCCCTTTCAATAAATCACATTTTCTGAGCTGCTTCCTCTGAAGTGAAAGACCTAAGAACTTCTCCTATTTTGCTACTACAGCCGAAGGCAAATGCAATCGAGGGTTGCCAGATCCCGGTTGGGAAACGCCTAGAGATCTGGGGATGGAACCTGGGGTGCACAGGGACCTCAGTGGGGTATAATGCCATAGAGTCCACCCTCCAAAGCATCAGTTTTCTCCAGGGGAAGTGTTCTTTGTAGTCTAGAGATGAGCCATAATTCTGGGGGATCCCCAGGTCCCACCTGGAGGCTGACATATAGGGTTGCCAGGTCTGTGTGGGGAAATACCTGGAGATTGGGGGGGTGGGGGTGGAGCGTCAGAAGAGGGCGGGGTTTGGAGCCTAATGCCATAGAGTCCAACTTCCAAAGTGGCCATTTTCTCCAGGTGAACATATCTCAGTTGCCTGGATATCCGTTGTAATAGCCGGGGGATCTCCAGCCACTACCTGGAGGCTGGCATCACTAACAGCGACCGGGGCAGGCTGGCCCAGTTCCGCCTTGCGTCACACTCCAGCGCTCCTCCGCCTGCCTGCCGGCTGGTGGAATCATGTCCCTCGTTCAAGGGCTGCCCGGCTCTTCCCTCCGGATTTTCTTGCCAAAGGTTTCCGGTGGCGGGGGGAAGGGGGGGGGGGAGAAGGGAGGAAGGCAGTCACGATGCACGGCCACGTGCCGGGGAAGCCCGCTGGCTGCGGGGGGAGGGGAGCAAGCGAGAGGCGGGCTGAGGGCGGAGCCTCCCCGGCCGGGCTGTAGCGCTCCGCAGTAGAGTTGGGCGGGCGTCAAAGCGGAGCGAGAGAGCAGGAGTCCCGGCAGTGGCCCGCTTTTTTCCATGTAAGTGAGACACACACCCCTTCCCCAATTTGCTCAACCAGCCGCGAGCCGGGGGGGGGAGACGAGAGCCGCGCTAGGCAGGGCACCTGGTCTGGAAGCTCAAAGGGGCTTTCTCCCTTCCGAATAACTGCATCGCACTGCACCATGACTTCCAAGTAAACAGAGGTCTGAAGCAGCAGAACAAAGATGGGGGTCCGTCCAGCGGCACCTTTAAGACCAACAGAGTTTAATTCTGGGTATACGCTTTCGTGTGCATGCACAGTTCATGTGTATCTGAAGAAATGTGTGCGTGCACACGAAAGTTTATACCCAGAATTAAGTTTTGTTGGTCTTAAAGGTGCCGCTGGACTCCAACTTTTTCTTAGTAAACACGCACCGGATCGGTCTTCGTAGGCTGCTGTCCTGTAGTAGTTCCATCCTGTGCCTGTTTACTCACAAATCCCTGTGGGTTCAGTGGGACTTCTTTCCAAAACTTGGTCTATGTTGGATTGCTGTCCGAAGGGTTCGTCTCGCGGGTTTTAATATTAAGACGCTTCTGAATTGCAGCGACCGCTGCCCGTATTGAGTGCATCATGTTTCGTATGCTGGTCATCTGCTGCTGTTATTACTCGCTGTGAGAAAACACTTTCGTGCAAAAGCTCGTTGCAAAATTTGGAAATACATGAATGCATCTGAAGGAGAGGAGGCTTATGGAGACGGGGACTTAAGCGGCTAGGGGTCAAGGGCATGATCGATATTCGACAAATGTCACTCACCTCCATTTATACTACATTTTATAAATGTCAGAGTATAATTTTGTATATTAACTAAGGTATAAATGATGGAATAAAATAAGTTTAGGCTTGGTCAGAAAATAACTATTGCATCATACACTTCCATTTTTTTCTTCTGAAAGTTCCATTTCCCCCCATAGCTTCAACATTTGCATTTTTAACGTATTAGTGTTGATGTTAACTGTTCAGTAAAATTAACCTGCCTTGCTCTGTCAGATCTGACAACCAAAGGAATAGCATTTGGGAGGGGTGTGTGTTTATTTCATTTTTATTAGTTACATAACTCCTTTCTTTTGAGTTTTTTAATCTATCCCTTCTCCTGTTGCATCATCACAACAACCTTGTAAGGTAGCTGGGCTGAGAAGAACAGGTCTAAGCCTAGATCAGAGTCTGATCCCAGTGGCACCTTTAAGACCAATAAGGTTTAATTCTGGGTATAAGCTTTCATGTGCTTGTACTGTTGTTGTTGTTCAGTCGCACAGTCAAGTCTGACTCTTTGTGACCCCATGGACCACATCACGCAAGGCCCTCCTGTCTTCCGCCATCCTCCGGAGTTTGCTTAATTTCATGTTCGTTGCAACAAAACCCCATGGACAGTGCTTGCACATGAAAGCTTATACCCAGAATAAAACTTTGTTGGTCTTAAAGGTGCCGCTGGACTCAAACTTTGTTCTGTTGCTTCAGACCAACACGGCTATCCACCTGAGGTCTAAGGCTACAGTTAAAAGTAGGCATTTTAACCTTTAACAAAATATTTAGCATGTATACGGCGGTGGTGGCTTAGTTCGAGACCCTAGTGCTGCGTGACGGAGTGAACTCCCATCTCCGGCCCAAGTTCCTGCCAATTTAGCAGTTTGAAAGCAAGAAATTGCAAGTAGAAAAATAGGTACCGCTTCGGTAGGAAGGTAACAGCATTCCGAGCACCTCGGCATTTAGTCATGTTGGCCACATGACCACGGAGACACCTTTGCACTGGCTCTTCGGCTTGGAAACGGAGATGAGCACTGCCCCCTAAAGTCGGATTCAACTAGCTTTCGAGCAAGGGAAACCTTTACCTATACAATGCTTATAGGATGTTTAGATCACTTTGTATACATTATCTTTTTTAAACATGCACAACACTCCTGTAAAGTAGGCTAGTATTATTTCCCCCATATTTTTATATTGGGGGGGGGCGCTGTGAGTATAGCAGAGATCAGCTAGGAAGGGCCTGAGGTCACTTGGAAAGATCATAGCAGAGGAGAGACTAGAGCCAGGGATTTTCTGATTCCTAGCTGAGTCTCAAGAATTATATCCGTGTTTTTCAACCCACACTCAGATTGGGACCATTAAGTGCATCATAAGAGTATGAGCATCTGCCCTTTGAAGTCCTGTAAATATAAAGTTCTGCATTTAGGTAGGAATAATCAAATGCATAACTATAGGATGGGGGGACTTGTCTGGGCAGTAGTATGTGCGAAAAGGATCTGGGGGTCTTAGTAGACCATACACTGAACATGAGTCAGCAGTGTGACGCGGTTGCTAAAAAGGCTAATGCAATTTTGGGCTGTATCAACAGAAATACAGCGTCCATATCATGACATGTGATGGTACCACTTTACTCTGCTCTGGTTAGACTTCACCTAGAGTATTGTGTTCAGTTTTGGGCACCACAATTTAAGAAGGATATAGACAAGCTGGAGCAACAAAGATGGTGAGGGGTCTGGAGACCAAGTCCTATGAGGAAAGGTTGAAGGAGCTGGGTATGTTTAGCCTGGAGAGGAGACAACTGAAAGATAACCATCTTCAAGTACTTGAAGGGCTGCCATCTAGAGGATGGTGTGGAGTTGTTTTCTGTTGCCCCCGAAGTTTGGACCAGAACCAATGGGTTGAAATTAAGTCAGGAAGAGTTTTCAGCTAAACATTAGGAAGAACTTCCTGACAGAGCAGTTCCCCAGTGGAACAGGCTTCCTCCGGAAGTGGCAGGCTCTCCTTCTTTGGAAGTTTTCAAACAGAGGCTAGATGGCCATCTGAGGGAGAGGGTGGGAAGGGTTGCCTCAGTGCTTAGTTCTTGTGCCCCTTTTTTTACACCCAGGGAAATGCTGATTGCCATTTTGGGGTCAGGAAACAATCCTGAGGTTTTTGTCATCGTCTGGGCGTGGAACAGCGGTCACTACAGGTGTGGAGGGGGAGGTATTTGTGAATTTCCTGCCTTGTGCAGGGGTTTGGACTAGATGACCCTGGAGGTCTCTTCCAACTCTGTGATTCTATGATTCTAGTGTACATGCATAGATAACAAAGGTGTCACATCTCCTGCTGCTAAACTTGCAGTGTTGTTGAATTTCAGGGAGGCCCAATTTTATGGAACCTGCGAGCACTTTTGGAATTTTGAGAAAGAGTAATAAATAATAATAATAATAATAATAAAAAAATAAAAGTGGCTGGCCCCACATGCAGATTAAGGACCTCCCACAGGCAAGGTTGGGTTTTTACCATACTTAGGGATGCAGAAAAATATGACTTCGTTATTTAAGGGGGGGAAGTGGGGGAAGAGGGACCAGTCTGCTGAGGGCTGAGTTTTAGGAGCACAGAGTGTTGAAGGCAGCTGAGAGTCAGTTACAGAAACTATTGAGGAAAGTTAGCCTGCTCAAACTGCTCCAAGCTTGTACGGTGCTGGAGGGGGGGGAGTTTTTAGGAGTAATTATTTTCCTGTTCTGCCATATCTGGTGGGATACCGGGCGGTGGTCGTTATGTTCATAAAACAGAGCTGGACTTCTCTGTGCCTTTCAGAGACCCTTGGTGAAATCATAATGCTAATGTTTGAATAACTAGAAGAGTTTGCTACAGCAACCCCTTAGGATACCAGGTTTTCCAAATATTCTTTTGTAGGAATCAGGTTTTTTTTTTTAACTCGTAATCCTCTTTTTAATTGACATTTCTTTCTCTCTCTTCTGATGACCAAAGCATGGAGACAGGCTTGATTTTGTGGTGTTGAGAGAGTTAACTGTGTTAGTCTCTTGTAGCAAAAGGAAACAGAATTCCAGTGGTGCCTTAATAACTAAGGACCTGTAGGGCCCAGGGATCACTGATGCCCCAGGAAGGCCAGAAAACAGGGAGAAGGTTCTGGCCCGGTGAATCCTGGGGGCGGGGCTGACAAACCCCATGGCTCTCTTTCCAATACTGCCACATGCCGGGGCATGACCAGGAGGACCTCAGTGTTGACATGGGAAGAAGAAAAGACCTGGTCTGTTCCTTTAGAAACAGGAGGGCACTTTTTGCAACTCTTATGGGGTTTTTTTTTTCCCCCTTGCAAGGTATTGAGACTCCTTAGAACAAAGAAGGAGAGATTCTAAGTGGGTATTCTCTTCATGGACAGAAATTGATGCTTGTCCAGAAATCCATGCTTCTCCAGCAGAAATGGTTAGGCTGCAGTTTTGTGTAGGCTTCCTTGGGAGGAAGCCTCACTGAATTCCTGGGGGCTTCCTTTTGAGTAAACATGCTGGAGAAAGAAATGCACAGTGATTTACCTTCTTAAGAAAGAAATGCACAGTGATTTACCTTCTTAACAGCGATTTGAAAGAGAAATGAGGCAACAAAATAAAAGCGACCATTGGCGGCAAACTGGCTGGGGGTTTACTCCTTGGTAAGCAGGCGACGGCTGGCGCTGGGCAAGAAGACGCGAGGTTTTCGTCGTGGGCTCCGTCTCGGCCTGCTTTGCGTTGGGGAGCCAAGCTGGAAGGGAGAAAACCGTCAGGAGGGAGGGGGCGGGAGGGAAGCTGGGCGCCCCTGCGGCCTTGGGAGGATTTGCTTCTGGCCCTTCCTGCCTATAGCGAGAAGGAGGAGCCGAGCGAGCCGTTCGAATTGCCCGCTCTCGCCCGGCGCCAGAGGCAGCAGCGCGGGGTCCGGCCCTGTTTGCGCGGGGCGGGTGGGGCGCGGCGGCTTCGGCCGGCTCTCTGCAGCCCGCGCGGGGCAGGGATTTCGCGGGAGCCGGAAAGCAAGCAGTTGAAAGGCGGGGGCTTCCCGGCGGGCGGGCGGGCTGCTTTAGGAAATCGAGGCTGCGCCTGGCCCTTTGCTCGCAATGAAGGGAGAGAATCCGGAGTCAGCCTGCTGCCTGAGATGGGAAAGGTCCCTTTGTTTGGGCCCTGTCCAGCGACCCTGTTGCTGCGTCTGGGGGCATTTTACTTCCAGGCGTGGGTTCAGCTGTGGCGGCTTTCCCGTTCCTGGGACAGTTAAAACCTGTTGGATTTCTGCCTGCCCTTCAGAGGCAGTGTGGATGCAGGAATAAAAAGTTGAAACAATCTGTCCACAGAGGAGTGCCTCTCACTGGTGCTTCCTCCCAGGCCAGGGCCATGCCTAATGGGCACCATGCGATGTGGGGCTTGTCCAGGCTTATGCCAACCGAGTGGTTTCACTAGAAACGCGCTCGAGCCAAGATACAATTTTAGCAAAGTATGAAAATAAAATGCCCGGTTTGGGGGTTAGGGTTGCCAGCTCTGGGTTGGAAAATAACTAGATTTGGGGCTGGAGCCTGAGAAGGGTGGGGTTAGAGAAGGGGGTTGTGGTTGCCAACCTCCAGGTGGTGGCTGGAGATCCCCTGGGATTACAACTGATCTCCAGGTAACCGTTTGTCAAGAAAATGGCAGCTTTGGAAGGTGGACTCTATGGCATTATACCACACTGAAGTCCCCCCCTCCTTCCTAAACCCCACCTTCTTCAGGCTCAGTCCCCAAAATCTCCAGGTATTTCCCAAACCAGAGCTGGCAGCCCTAGAGGGGAAGGACCTCAGCCCGATATGGTGCCATAGAGTCCTCTGCCCAGAGCAGCCAGGCCTGCCAAGAAGACGGGAGGGAAGAAGAGCCAGGCAAGGAACTGAACTCTGTCATCCGGAATAATACTGGGAAATCACCAGGCCCCACCTGGAGGCTGGCAACCTAGTGACTGCCAATACGCCAGGCAGGAAAGCTTTGTAAAAACTTAGTTCTCACCCCCCCACACAGTTGACTTCACAGATATGTAATAAGAATTTTATATGGTGTTCCCTCCCCCCAAAATGTTCCAAAGACCTTTATCCCAGTTTTCCCAACATAAAAACGCTTATGTTTGCTCTGAAAAAGCAACGCCTATGGGATCTTCTGTCTTTTGGAATGAGTGAAAGGTTTTTCAGACAAGGTGTCTGCCACTTAAAATGTGTAAGGTGGATATTTTGATGCAAGGCAATCTAGTGCTCTAATTTGTCTTGCATAAAAATCTTTACATTACACCTTTTGAATGATACTTTGAAATGATTCAGGTGGGGTAGCCTTGTTGGTCTGAAGCAGCAGAACAAAGTTCGACTCCAGTGGCACCTTTAAGACCGACAAAGTTGAATTCAGGGTACAACCTTTTGTGTGCATGCACACTTCTACAGATACAATGAAATGGAAATTACCAGTCCATACATATAGGTAGAGGGTGAGCAGTAGATAGAGGGTGAGCTAATTTACTGCTCACCTGCCTATATGTATGGACTGGTAACTTCCATTTCATTGTATCTGAAGAAGTGTGCATGCACACAAAAGGTTGTACATTGAATAAAACTTTCTTGGTCTTAAAGGTGCCCCTGGACTCAAATTTTGTTCTGTCACTTTGAAACCATGTGAGGGTACTTAATGGTCATTTGTACATACACTGTAGATACGTACAACAGATTTCAAAAATAAATTAATTGTTTTAATGCAACTATTGTAATTTTGCCCAAAATATACTGGAGTATGTATCATCATAATACACTGTTGAAGGATTCAGTGTTACAAAGCTCAACTCCATATCCAAATCATACACATTTTTTTGTTTTCTACAAAATCTGAGCTTTCTGTTGTCATTGTTTATTTTTCCTGGCATTCCGCAAAAATTAAGTTACATGTGCTAAAGTCGCATAAGGTATAGCAGTTCATAGCTCCCTTTCAAGTACCAGGTCTGTTCACCATTTCCCTTGCAAAAAACTAAGGCATTTATACTTCTAAACTCCATAAATATGTCAAATAGTATAATTTTTTTGCTGTTATAAATCATGCATTTTGTGCAGTTAAAACAAGTTATGCTTTGATAAGAAACTCAGTACTGCATAAATTCCTGTTACCTCCAGATTTATGGCTTTTAAAAAGGCTTCAAACTATCTGGAGATTTTACATCTCTATTCACTAGGTCTAATATTGTTTGTGCAGTTTTCTTTATAAGGGAAAGGAGTTTTCTTTTAATGGAAAAGGAAAGCTGCAAAATGCAAGGGAGGGGTTAGCAATATGAAGTGGGACTGTGCCCCCGCCAGACCCCACTTTATATGGTTATGTTTCTAATGTGTGGAACTGAAAAGGATGCCTGAGTGTATTTCTGTTCTTGTCAGGGAATTACTGCTTTCTGCACTTGTAACCGATAGGCAAAAAGGAGAGAGGATGGAGCCCAGATCCACGGACATAAAGTGTGCACGGAGGACTCTCTTTGGTCCCGTGGACCCCAGTCAGTTGCAGCAGGACTTCCAGTGCATGCTATCTGCAAGCATGGAGAGGGCCAAGCAAAAGTGGAACTTCGACTTCTTGCAAGAGGTGCCTGCGGAAGGCCTGCTGCAGTGGGAAGAGCTGCAGGAACAGGAGGTCCCAGCCTTTTACCACACTTGTATAGTCGGGGGGGCTCGTAAACCACTGCAGCCTGTGAACCGGACAGTAGCCCAGGAAGCCCAAACTCGTCTCACAGTGAAGCTGAGAGAGAAAGCCAGGCCTGCCAAGAAGACGGGAGGGAAGAAGAGCCAGGCAAGGAAGAAGCGAAGGCAGACATCTTTGACCGGTGGGTAAACTGTCAATTTTGACATCATGTTTGTGGTCATGAGAGCGCATCGCTGCGTAGCAAAGGAAACAGAAACGTAACAGCCAGCCATGTGCCTAGGACAGGGGTCCCCAAACTTTTCAAGCCTGTGGGCACCTTTAGAATTCTGGCGCGGTGGTGGGCACAGCCACAAAATAGTTTTCGTGCACCCAGAGGAAGTTCGAGTGCAGCGGAAAAGAGAGGTGGTTTTAAAAATACACTGGGATCGAGGAGAGAGAATAAAACCAATGTTTGTAGTGGCTGTTTAATCTACAGAGTCACTCCGGTCTCCAGCAGCCCATCAGAAGCTGTGCAGGGCAAGTGACTGCACCCGCTTTTTGAAAACACTTGGCAGGCGATGGGTAAGGTGTTGGCGGGCACCACTCTGGGGACCCCTGGCCTAGGACATGTGTGGTATCAAGCAAACGGGTACAGTCTGAAATTCAGAACTAGGTTTCATGGTCTACATTATGTACAGGCACCACAAAAGAAGTAAGACTCAGTAGAATATACTAAACCCAGGCCAAATCCCGTCTCTTGTACCTCCTGTTTCCTGACCTTCCAAGAGCTATCCTAAGCAGAATTACACCCTTCTAAGCCTATTGATTTCACTGGGCTTAGAAGGGTGAAGCTCTGTTTAGGATTGTACTGTGCATCTTCCAGCAAGCATTGTTTCCAACAGTGTTGTTTACTATCTCTAAGAACACTACAGTATGGTAGTATAAAGTAAAGGTAAAGGTTCCCTTGCTCGAAAGCCAGTCGAATCCGACTCTAGGGTTGCAGTGCTCATCTCCATTTCAAAGCCGAAGAGCCAGCGCTGTCTGAAGATGTTTCCGTGGTCATGTGGCCGGCATGACTAAACACCAAGGTGCACGGAACGCTGTTACCTTCCCACCGAAGTGGTACCTATTTATCTACTTGCAATTTCTTGCTTTCAAACTGCTAGGTTGGCAGGAGCTGGAACTAGAGATGGGAGCTCACTCCATCATGCGGCCCCCGGGTCTCGAACTGCTGAACGACTGGCCTTCCACAGCCTGCAGTTCAGCATCTTAACCACTTGAGCCACCGCAGCTCCTTTGGTAGTATACACAGACAGTAAACAGATTGTCTGCCACCTAGTAGAATGCACTGTAAGACTGAATAATCAGAACCAAGGGTAGATGTCTGTGACAAAATCTGATCTTTTTGTCCCATTGTGAGCTAGTTTGGGGATGCTCCCACATTACAGACCAATTCCTATTCTGTGATCTTTAGAAAGCAGCCAAGTGGAAATACTGCCATATGTGCAATTTCTAACTGTGTGCTTGTTCTATCCATAGATTATTACACCACAAAGAAGCAAGTCAAAATGGAAATGCAAACTCCTGAAAAGAAACTGGCCTTCTAGAATGGAGTGTTGTGGGATGAGCCTGATCCCAGATTTTCTGGTTTATGCAGCGTACTACAGTTGCAGAAACAGGGCATTCAAGAAAACTGAAATGGAAATGTTGAGAACATCAACAGTCCCTCATAGGGAGGCCAAACAAACTGAGCGCTCCTTTTCCTAAGGGATGTTCCCCTCTTTAAAAAGCTGGCAGTCAAATAAGAAACAGGCTAACTGTAGCGACAACAGCATCACAAAGGATATTGCTTATCAGATAACAGTTAGCATATGAGTAGACGTTCAAAATACTATGTATGAACACATTGTAAATGCCATTATATGGTTCTGCGGGGTGTATGTTTATTATTTGAACTTATATGTATTGACTTTCCAGTTTCAACATGATGTCTGGGAATAGGAGAGGGAATTCGAAGAGCGGAGTCAGCATTCCAGGCCCTTCCGCTCAATTACAAAGATGGCCCTTCTTAAAAATTGCTTGCTGATGTGGCAGCTATTAAAGCAGCTGAGCTTGCACTGAGAACAAGTGGAGGCCCTGTGTTAGTCCAGTTACCTCAGCTAGGAATCTGCTCACTGGTTCTCCATCCAGAAGGGTTTTTCCCCTACTGTCACCTTAGTTTATGGGTCCAGAACTTGTAAATGGTTCCACCAGATCACAGGCCTGGGTGGTGGTTTGACCTTGGCAAGCCTCTTTTTTCACCTCAGCAGAATACCAGTTGGCCTCTCATCCAAACAGAGACTGTGAAGCAGAGAACAATCATGTGATTTCCTAACTAGTTGGCCATCCAGAAGGTCTTTTCTCCCCACTGTCACCTCAGTATAAGGGTCTAGGTCTTGTCAGTGGTGCTGCTTGTTCAGATCACAGGCCAATGTGGGCTTGGCCTCTTTTTCCACCTCAGCGGGGTACCAGTTGGCCTCTCATCTAAACAGATCGAACCATGAAGCAGAGAACAATCATGCGATTCCATTCTTCTTGTTATCTACACGTGGCCTGTGTAAATGGTTATTAGGAAAAGAGAGTTCTGTGACAGATAGTGAACCATAGTAATAAAGGATGTCATAAGCCATTTATAACATACCTTGCTGACTGTTATGCCGTTGTGTGTCTGTCAGTGCCTGAGATGTTGGGCTTCAAAATGTTCACTCTGTTAAGAAACTAAACTTGTCCTATTGGTAATTTTTAACTAAATGTTCAGGGTTATTAATAACATCCATAGGAGGAAATGTAATATTCTGAAATGTTGTTGATTACTTCTGTCAGTTTTAAAAACAAATTTCTGTGCTGCAGTGACATTTTGGATGTCCAAAATTTGCATTCATGAAATGGCCGTGAATCGTGGAGCTGCCAGGTGCTTGACAAGACCTCCCTTCTTTAGTCCAAGGCAAGCAACCAAAATGTGAGGTTCAGTCCTTGGTGGGCCATCATCCACATCTGTTGGGCTGGATTGGGCCACAAGCTACGTAAGTCATACTGACTACAGCGAGGGCTGAGGCTATATATCAGACCTTCCCATTAACACTATTCCTCACCATCCCAAGAAGCAGAAACATGCTACCCATCTGACAAATATTTAAGCATGAATGGTAGCTACACTGTTGAAGCTCTTCTAAAGCTCTCATGAAGGCAGAGAGGAAATTGCACTAAGAATAAACCATGAACACTATGCTCAGTAACTAGACCACTGATACTTCTGACCACTGGTAGAACACCAAATCTACATGTCTTTGTCACCTGCTGCCAGAGTTCTCCCACTATCAACATGCAGACTGATGGAAGTGTATCATCCTCAGGCGTTTCCACTTAAGATAAGCATTTGCCCCATCTGTACCCGTGGGAAAGAACTTGGCCACACCCTGCCATGTGCCTGGTTTCTGTCTTTTTGTTGACGTAAAAACCAAGTCTACACTCTTCCAAAGTCCTTGGCTGCAACTGACATATTCTAATAGTCTAACCTGGAATATGTCAACTCCCTATTGTCTGCCAGATAACCAAGGAGTTTAAAGAACTTTGCAGAGTACTACACCTGCAAAACTGCTGTGTCGGGGCTTGCTTATTTCCACCTATAGTTGTTACAGTAGATACCTATCTAACCTGCTACTAGTGTTTTTGTTTGTTAACAGATAGGTGAAATTATTCTTTGAGTTATAAATTTGTGTCCCTTTTTCCTCAATTCCTTTCATCTGTCTATTGGTTTGTTTGGGTCAGCGCAGTTTCATCCTGATGTCCAGAAAGGTCTTTATTATGTTCAAATCAGTGCTGTTTTTGAGGGGGGATTTGCTTTTCTTAACTTGGACTGTTGTAGCAATATGGTTCAGCAAATCAGCCTCAGGAGTGTTTACTATATCATTCGGTTATAAATCGTGGATGTTTGCAGTGTTACCAATAAAATCTGGTTAATCTGGTTTCTACAGATGGTTTTCCAACATTGTATTGAGGTCTTTTGTCTGATATATTTTTTCTGCATGCATCTGTGCTTTGGTTCTTCACCCTACTTCATTTCTGCCTCATGTATTCTGGTAGAAAAGCAACAAGAAACAAACCGTGAAGAGAACTGTAACGATGATTACATGAAAAGTGTGTAAAGATTTTATATTGAAATAAATAAATACATTCAAAACAGTCAGGGTCTTCTATACGCAATTCATATTACAAAATATAGTCAAAAATCATTGTAAATGCTGTCCAGTTAACAAATGACGTCCAACTCGAATAAAGGTCCTTTTCGTTACGATCATAAAGAATTTGCTATAATGCAGTAATAATGATAGTCACTCATTGATTGCAATTGTCTTTTGAGAACACAAAGGTTTACTCGCTCATTCTTAGTTGATGGAGAGATTTGCCTGGTTAATTCCGATAACAAACGAGACTCTGGCATGCTGACTAGTTATGCAGCCGCCGTACGAATGAACCTTTGTGTTCAGAAGATCTTGACTGTTTTGAATGTATTTATTTCAGTATAGAATCTTTTCACACTTTTCATGTAATCATTGTTACAGTTCTCTTCGCAGTTTGTTTCTTGTTGCTTTTCTGTCTGTGTCACTGTGGTCCCATTTGTTTTTCACATCATGTATTCTGGCAGCGGCCTGCTGGGCAGTAAATTATTCATGTCCCACCTCTGTCAGAAATGGCATGTTCACCTGGCTGCCGGGCTCTCCAGACCATGGCATTTCCGTGCTTTTTGAAAGCTGGGTTTGTTCCCCATAACCAGCAACTGCCAGTTGTTCACAGTACACCAAGCTGAGTTTTAGTTGCAAACAAAACTTGTGCCTTACGTTGATCTCCATTTTATCCTCACAACAGCCCAGTGAGGTAGGTCAGGATGAGAGAGAGTGACTACCCGAGGTCCCCCAGCAAACTTCCATGGCAGAGGGGGGATTCAAACCTGGCTGTTCCAGATCCCAGTCTGTGCAATGTGAAGGTGCAGGGAAAGGCTGCATCTAGATGGGATCTATTCCAGGGGTGTCAAACATGCGGCCCGGGGGCTGGATCAGGCCCCTGGAGGGCTTCTATCAGGCCCGCAGTGGAACTGGCTATCTCTTGCTTCCAGTGCTGCTGCTGCATCAGACTCTCTTAATCAGTTTGCCAGACTCTCTTAATCACTCAGCCATTTCATGTTTTAACCTGGGTCCTAGACTCAGAACTCTGAGCATGAGATTTCTGTGGTGAATGTCAATAAATCAAAAGTAAGTTTGCAGCTTACAGAGCTAATGTTTTAAGCTTGTTTTTATTTTAAAGAAAAAAAACCTTTGTGTTTGTGTCCTTTATAAAGTTTATATCTCTGCTACCTGGCATTACATTTTATGGCACACATGGCCCAGTCCAACAAGGTCTCATTTATGTCAGATCTGGCCCTCATAACAAATGAGTTCGACACCCCTGATTTAGACTGTCCTCCCAGTTGACTCAGGCCAATATTGGGGCCTTTTCACTATCTGGAGTCAATGAAAGATGAGATGGATCCAGGCAAAATTGAAGTACTGTGGATTGTGAGCCACACTGATGCAGGAATTGGAATCTGACTTGTTCTGTATTGAGCAACACTCCCCTTCATGGAAGAAGAAGAGATTGGATTTATACCCTGCCCTTCACTACCCAAAGGTGTCTCAGAGCGGCTTACAAACTCCTTTCCCTTCCCCTCCCCACAACAGACACCCTGTGAGGTAGGTGGGACTGAGAGAGCTCTGACAGAAACTGCTCTTTTCCAAGAACAGCTGTGCCAGAACTATGGCTTCCCCAAGGTCATCCAGCAGGTGCAAGTGGAGGAGGGGGGAATCAAGCCCAGTTCTCCCAGATTAGAGTCTGCACACTTAACCACTACACCAAAGTGGCATGAAGGTGCTTCTGGATGCCTCTTCACCTGTGGGTGATCAGGAGAATGAGGTGGTGTCAGAACCCACAGCTAACAACAAAGTACACGCATTCAGGAATGGTTATACTTTTATTGCAAAGCTATAGATGCAGTAACACAGGCACTGTTAGGAATGGCCACAGCCACTAGAGCCTAATAGGATATAGGCTATTCGTATGCTACCCTCCCATGGCATTGGCCAATTAAGGACCCTCCCGCGCGCGGGATAAGTCAGGCAACCATTAGGTGGCTAAAGCTGAGAACCAGGAGTCTCTCACGGTACATAGGAGCCCTCCAGACAACACAACCTCCTCCTGCACATCTGTAGAGATAAGCGTTTCAGCAAAAGGGAGAGCAGCAGGGATAGGAATGCAATAACAATTAACAAGATATAGAATGAACTCCCCAACCCCATGGCAGCATAGCTGACAGGTGGCCAGGAGTGCCCTGGGCCAGCCTAGACTGGAAGGACATCTGCAGCCATTTTGGGAGGATATCAACTTGACCATCGTTGTACATACTTTGGTGACATCCCTTTTAGAGTGCTGTAACATCCTGCAGCCATGAAATTAAAAGACGCCTGCTCCTTGGGAGGAAAGCGATGGCGAACCTAAACAGCATGATAAAAAGTAGAGACATCACCCTGCCAACAAAAGTCCGCATGGTCAAAGCAATGGTATTCCCAGTAGTCATGTATGGCTGCGAGAGTTGGACTATAAGGAAGGACGAGCGCCGAAGAATAGATTCTTTTGAACTATGGTGCTGGAGAAGGCCCTTGAGAGTCCCTTGGAGTGCAAGAAGATCAAATCAGTCAATCCTAAAAGAAATCAACCCTGACTGTTCCCTGGAAGGCCAGATAATGAAACTGAAGCTCAAATACTTTGGCCACCAAATGAGAAGGGAGCACTCACTGGAGAAGACCCTGATGCTGGGAAAGATTGAAGGTCAAAGAAGACGGGGACGGCAAAGGATGAGATGGTTAGACAGTGTCATAGATGCAACGAACATGAAATTGAGCAAACTTCAGAGGACAGCGGAAGACAGGAGGGCCTGGCGGGATCTGGTCCATGGGGTCGCGAAGAGTCGGACTCGACTGTGCGACTGAACAACAACAAACATCCTCAGAGGGGGACTGATTGTGAAGATGGTTTGGAAACTTGAGATACGAAAGCCAGAACACTAAAGCAGCATCACTGGCTGATTTGTTTCTGAGCTCAGTTCAGTGTGTCCTTTGAAATGAGTGTAAGTACCTGAAGGACCTATACCAGCCTGCCCGAACTTCAAGATCCAGAGGTGATGCCTTGTGAACTTACTGTGTATCTTAGAGCACGCTCCAAAAGTCTTGCTATGAGACTAATACAGCTCCAGCTGGAGAGATCCATGTACATTCTACGTTTCCATGGGATCCCCAAAGAGAAGAATGAGGATTTAGAAGAACTTTTGGCAGTTGCCTTGGCCCCATTAATGGATTATAAACAAGAAGATTTAATAAAACAGATGGATGTGGCTTATAGGACTTATCCGGACTTTATAAAGAAAAACAAACTCCCAGGGGAAACCTATCTAAAATTCATGAAATGATCTACCAGATAACTGGCGCTAAAGTCAACAATGGAAAAATCCTTAAAAATCAAGAATGAAGAAGAAAAAAGTTTTTCAAAGTTAGAAAATGGAGGAATCTCTATAGGATGCTTACTCTCACTTTGCAAAAAAAAGGAAATACCATACAGATGGCTATTCCCAGAAGGGCTGAGCTTTAATTACCAGGACAAAAAATATAAAATTGACTCTGTTCCAAAAGCGGAAAAATTTATGGATCAAATGTTCAATACAAAAAAGAAGCAGAAAGAAAAGAATTTAAAACCGGATGGGGAGGAAGAAGAAAAAGAATCCTACTCACAGGTTTCAACAAGGCAAAATTCCACGTCATCAGAATCATCTGAATCGGAGAAAGTCGAGGCTGCCCCCAAACTCCAGAAAATGAAGAAATGCAAGAAGAAAAGACTCTAGAACTAAGACAATAGCAGTAAAGGCAGTAATTGTGTTAAGCTATTAAATGTGTACTATCATAATTGAACCAAACCTTGATATAACGTGTAATATTAGGTTAAAAAGCATTATTTTTTTTCAACTATTCAGATCGTGACATGTATTAGACTTCTCCCTTCCCCCAAATCCAGTAGATGAAATAGATTAGAATTGTAGTATTCCTTCCCCTATCAAGTAGATATATGCATTAGATCTCCTTTACCCATCACCCATAGTAATAGTGTTGGGGTATTAGTATCCCTTCCCCCATCCCATAATTGTGGTGTGTAGAAAATGCAAAAAAAATTTTAAAAAATCCCCTTCGGGGGGGCCAAAAGAACAAAAAACAAAAGTCTTGCTATGAGTTCTTCTACAGAACAAGTCAATATGAGAGTTCCCCGGGGGGAAATGGAGTGTTTCAAAACCTACAGAATAAATTCATTTAAAAAGGGAACCTTTTTCAGTTGGAAAACAGAACGCCATGGAATTGGAAGGCATTGTATAGGGCAGGGATGTGCTTGGTGGTCTCATCCAAAAGGGCGTTTATGATTCTGTGGTTTTGCCCAGGCAGTCTTCTTCACCAGCTGCCGCTCTCACTTGCTGGAGCAGGATATCCATGGAGCTGATTTGCAATGGATCCACAAGGGTTAAGCTGACTCAAAATATTATAAAAATGCAAAATTTATTCAGGTGTACACATTTTAAAACTTAGACTCATTAAAAATATACCATTCGGACATAAAAAAAACTTCTCAACATTCATACATAGATGGGTTAGTGATTTGCAGCCAGCTTTCCTTTTTTTGTTATTTTATTTTCTCTCTCGCTTTTCTAAACAGATAAATGTCCTCAGGGAGTAATAATTTAAACAGGCTGGTAGTAACCTATTGGTGAACATTTGATGACTACTAACGGGAAGCCCTGAGGTGGATAGCCCAGGCTAGCCGATCTCGCCAGATTTCAGAAACCGAGCACAGTCGTCCCTGATATTGGGGGGAGACCACCAAGGAAGTCCAGGGTTGCTGTGCAGAAAAAGGCAATGGCAAACCACCCCTGAACATCTCTTGCCTTGAAAACCCTACGGGGTTGCCATAAGTCGGCTGCAACCTGATGGCATTCTCCACCGTAACTAGCAGGCAATAAGCTACAGAACCCCCAACTCAAACTGTTGCTTTTGGAAGCGTAACCACAACAAGTGGTGCTTTGCTTTCATTTCCTCAATAAAAACCTGACCCAGTTTAGGTGCAAATGCGATAAGACTGCTCACTTTGAACATGTTCCACAGGGCTTTCAGCTAAGTGAGGAAAGAGTGCTATATATGGCAACCCTTCCTCCCCTCCCTTGAGGTGAACCAGCCAGAAGGCTGCAAACATTCACTTGGCTCTTAGAAAGAGCAGCAAACCCACAGTGACCTCCTCTTGTCTGGCTCCACCCGCGTTCTAGGCATTTTTTTTTTCCAAACTGTCCTCCTAGTGAACAGTTCAGACATCCGCCCTGCAATGCCAAGGAGCTGTTTTGTCTGCAGATGTGGAACAGAGATTAGGAAACTGGTAACTGGCAAGCGTGTTCATATGTTCCACACAAAGCACAAACCTTCACCCCTTCTGCTCTAAATAACCTGTCAGAACAAGATGTGTACAGAACACTTCTGTCTTGAGAAACTACCCTTTTTATTGAAACGTTTTACTTTGCATCACTTGAAGATCCTCAGATATTTTTCTCCAAGTGGAAACTACCAGATTTAACTCAAAATGTCATTTTAGGACAGGCAGAATCTGAGTGCCCCAGCCGGGCCTTTGTTCTCCCTGCACAGATGGGTCTTCCTCAGTCCCAGACTTCCAGCTGGATGTCCGACACAGGTGAAAGGCAAAAGGTGACACCTGCAGCACAACGTCTTACACACCTGGGTGCCCCAGGAGGGTTTCCCTTCCTGAGAGAGGTGGCCAGTCTTATGAAAAGGGAAACTTGTGGACAGCTGTATTGGCCCATGCAAAAACCAGAACAAGAAATTAAATCCACATAATGCCTTTTAAACAGGGATGGCCAAAATGACACAGAAATATTGGGCTAGTTTTTGTGTTGGCCAGCTCCTTTCATCAGACAAATGTTACAAAAATTTAAAAGTTGAGGAAAACGGCAGACTCTTGTACCAGCCATGGTGGTGCCAGATGCTGACAGGTTCTTCACAGACTTGTTTTAATCCCTGTATGATATTCCAGTACTTGCATTCTGGGAAGAAATAGACAATGGAAGCCTCTCTCAGTGGAAACCATGAAGTCCAGCAAGATCCAAATGTCACTAAACCACTAGCCATAAAAAAAACCAAAAAAAAAAAAACCAGGTGCCACATGGATTTGGTTTCTGATCACAGTTATGATAACAGTTCTTTTTCGATTGCCAGAAATTCCTCAGAGACTTTTTTCAAGCAGAGGCATCCAAATACTCCTTGAAATTTAGCATTGGGCAAAATTCAGCACCATCTCTAACAATAAGGCCTGAATCTTACTGGGCCTGGACTCTCTCTACCACTTCAAATTACAGGCAGGTGTTCAGGAGAGTGACTAGTCCTTGATATATTAAAAAATCCCACCTGTACATAAGAAATGAGCATACCAGATTAGGCTACTACCTTTTCCCCTGATCTGTTCACTTTCTTTACGAAGGGATTTGGGGGGGGGTGGACAAGCACTCAGTCATGTTGGGACCCTATCTCTTCTCTGAACGGTCCAGAAATGGGGTTTTCATCTCTGCATGACCTAAACAACTCCCTGATACAGAAGTTCCCACTTCCATAATGGGGTTTCTCTCTCCCTTTCCTCCCCAGGCATCAGAACAGAAACTCACTTCATCATGGCAATGACCAACTCACAGTGACTGGCTCTTCCAACCTCCCTGAAGCACATTTCCATCACTCTCCAACGGGTTCTGTCAGAGATCACTCGCTCAGCTCCTTATTATAACTAGCTTTGGGATGGAAAAGGCTCAGTAATCCCTCCTGCAAAGGATACTTCAGGGTGAGATGCCCAAGACAAGGCCATCCCCGTGGTAATCATTATGCAGAATTTTTGCTCAGATAAAAACTCTTTTTTACTGGGAGCAAGAAACAGTTGCCTTCTATAGTGAAAAAAAGCATTCTCTGCTGCAGGGGACAGAACAAATCAAGGGTCTGCTACCAAATCCAGCATCCCGCTGCTGAGTCCCCTCCTCACATACCCTTCTGGACCACGCAGGTGTATTTATGCCACATCCTGAGTCCATTCCACACCATGCTTCTTCACCCCACCTCTTGCAGCCAGTGAAGCAGAGCAGTCTGATGAGCAGAATACGAACTAAGATGGACCTAAGTCCTACAGATCAAAAAGGAGAAACTTAAATGCCATTCTTAAGGCAGGCTTGTGTTCCTTGTAAAGCCCAGGGAGCAAGTCTAAGATGATGTACTTGGAAGTAAGTATAATTTTATTCAGTGGCGCTTTCTCCCTGGAAAGCGTTCTGACGACTGTAGCCATAGCAACAATGTACATGGTGCTTGACCTAGTGACATCAACAAAAGATGGGCCTCTGCCCCCGTTGCTCTGCAAAGCGCTTATAATGCCTTATGGACATGATTCATAAGTAATAAAATCCTTGGACTGTGCAAGCAGTGTGCAAACAGGAACTGAACTGTGAGGTGACTCAAAAGTGACGCCAGGTAGACACACACACCCAGAAGCAGAAAGCCTTCCCGTGAGATGTTGTGTTAATGGTTCCTAGAAGTCATCTGCCCTCTTACTGACTATAAGATGGACCAGTTCCCTTGCCATGTGTAACAGTATAAACCAAGGGAGAAGACCAGAGACAAAGGAATCCAAGCGCCATGAGAAGCTTCTTCCAGCACACGCAGGCAGCATTCCCCTCCCCCGCAGAGTCTCTATGAGATGACCTAGCTGAAGCTCCAGCCATAAGACAATCAAGTCTTTTTCATGGCAATGACGCTGGCCGCATGAGTCATAATCCCTTCAGGTGCTACTGTTCTGCCCAAAGTTACTAGATCTCAATACTGTCCACTCCCTTAATCCCCTCCCCCTGTACCCTACTCCAATAGCATGTTTTTGGGGACGGACTAGTAGGAAGTGGGCCAAGGCATGTGACCAGCTTAGACCACCCCCAAGAGACATGTGACTAGGGGATGTGGCCAGCCTGGCCCAAGCCCCCCTCATAAAAGGGGGCACCCAGCCATGTGGTCTGTGTCGGTCTGTCTGTCGGTCTCTCCCCCCCCCTACCTCTAGCCCCTACCTTTAAGGCTCCTGCTCTCGCAGCCAGAGTCTCCACATATTCTGCTGGCTCAGAATATGACCCTAGTTCCCCACAGTCTCCCTCATTTTTCCTGTGGATTGCTTCATCATGTCGAGGACTGGTAAAGTATTGCCCTTCAATGAAACATCCTGCACATGTGAATGTGGCTATCCTTTCCTATCTCATTTCCTGGAAGCTGTGTAACTGTGTGTGTGCTTGTGTATTGTTTGCTTGTGAAGAATCTACAGTAAAGGAATCATTTTATATTGAAACCAGCCTCTGTGCCTCTTTCTGGTGTTTCTGGAAGAAGCAGGGCCCCTGTATATATAAGTGTTTGGTCCCTTATTGCCTATTGCTATTTTACTATATCTCATATTCCCCAATCTCTCCCTTATTATAAAGGAGTTTTGGGTGCCAGAATTCTAAAATGTGCCCCGTTAGTGTATGGGCGGAAAACATGCCACTCAGAAGAGCTGCCTCCAATGACTGGCTCCCTCAGCCAACCTGCCCTGCCATTGGCTGGGTGGCTGGGAGGGGAGGGA
>NW_015166470.1:77435-97427 GCF_001447785.1 Gekko japonicus | reverse complement strand
GGGCCTGCAGGCCCTGTCCGCTGGCTTCCCCCCCACACTCCAGCCCGGCAAACGGTCCGCCAGCTTCCACCCCCCAACTCATGGCCCACCCACACATCCTACCTTTCTAGGGCCCGTTGTCTTCCTCCTCAACGGGCTTTACGGCTAGTATTGATAATAAATCAGAGCTCCTGTCCGCTGGCTTCCCCCCCACACTCCAGCCCGGCAAACGGTCCGCCAGCTTCCACCCCCCAACTCATGGCCCACCCACACATCCTACCTTTCTAGGGCCCGTTGTCTTCCTCCTCAACGGGCTTTACGGCTAGTATTGATAATAAATCAGAGCAATCAGGCTAACACCCCAAAGAGGATACCAATCTAAATATACAATGTATGACACCAGAGGAAACATGTTTGGTTTTTTGCTGTCAGGTCACAGCTGACTGATATAGGAAGCCTGCAGGGTTTTCAAGGCAAGAGACATTCGAGATGGGTTGTCATTGCCTGCCTCTGTGTCATGTCCCTGGACTTCCTTGGTGGGCTCCCATTCAGATACTGACCAGGGCTGACCCTGCTTAGCTTCGAAGATCTAACAGGATCAAGCTAGCCTGGGCTATCCAGGTCAGTGCAGAGGAAACTGGGCAAAAGTAAAAACCAAATCCAAACAAGGGGAATAAGAAACATAATACAAGGAACAAACATTC
This sequence comes from Gekko japonicus, assembly GCF_001447785.1. NCBI lineage: Eukaryota > Metazoa > Chordata > Lepidosauria > Squamata > Gekkonidae > Gekko > Gekko japonicus. The sequence continues at coordinate 96,744 of NW_015166470.1, read as the reverse complement.
CTCGTGCCCCTGCAACCTCTTCCTTTCCTGAAGTTACATTGGCCATGTTTGTTTTTAGCTGGGGCACATTGCTTTCTTCAAGCAGTGCAGTTACTAAAATGTTTCTCAAACTCTAGTCTGGTTCAGTCATACCAGGTGTAATGCCAATTTGGTGTAGTGGTTAGGAGTGTGGACTGCAAACTGTGAGAACTGGATTTGATTCCCCACTCCTCCACATGCAGCTGCTGGCATGACCTTGGGCAAGCCACAGTTCTTTCAGAGCTGTTCTCTCACAAGCAGGTCTCTCAGGTCTCTCTCAACCCCACCTACTTCACAGGGTGTCTGTTGTGGGAAGGGAAGGGAAGGAGACTGTAAGGCACCCTGAGACTCCAAGTGAAGGGTGGGGTATAAATCCAATCTCTTCTCTCTCTCTTCTTCTAACTTTCTTTCCATGGAAACACAATCCTGCCACTGTCACCAGTGTTATATCTTCCTTCCAGTACAAGAGGCGGCACTTACTTGCATAGGTTCCCTTGTGGGGGGGTGGGAGCCACTGTAGACTTCACATTTTTCTAACATTTGCTTTATTTACAAATATGCAAGTACAGTACACAGAGGAAGACAGAGAAACAATTTTACCAGGCAGCTGACGGGATACCCCACATTGCAACCTACATGTAGAACTTTGGGGATATATTAGGGTTGCCAAGTTCCCCCGGGGGGCGGGGATTCCCCTGCCGAAAGGGCCCCCAATCCGCCGGTCTGGATCCAGCTGGCAGAAGAACCCCACCCCCGAAGTGGCCCGATCAGGCCGATGTGCCTGGCACCATGGCGTCGCCTTGAAGTGATGTAATCACACCGGGCATGTCGCCAGGTGATGCTCTAGCAATCGCCCTGAAAACTCTATGGTACTGACTTGGCAACCCTAGGATATATGCTGTTGGGTGGAGCAATTAAATACTTAATTTGCATATTGGGAGGAGTGTGTGGGGAAAAACATCATCCTGGGTAGGCGGTGGAGAAAAGAGCGGCCTAGTCATTTGGTCTCTCCAAGGACTGGATTGCTGAAAGGCCTCAGCTGAAGAGGCTTTTGTCTGGTGCGGGCCCTCCCTTGATGGGCATCAGTCACTTCTCCTGGAGGAGGTGAGCCCCCGGAGCATCTGTCTTTGAACTGAAGCTGACTTCTTCTCTCGTCGGTTGGTGAGGAGGGAGGCCCTGAGAACTCCCCTTCCCACTGGAGGCCTGCTGCCGAGGGACTGCGGCCGGACCAGCTCCAGCGAGGGAAGAGTACTTCCGGGACACTGGCTACTGGACCTTTGGTTTGGGAAGGGAAAGGAGTTTGGGGGTGGGGAGTACCATGCCCTGTGGGCAGAGCTGTATTTTCCTTGTCGTAATAAATAGCTGCTTTGCTGAAGCCAAGGTGTGTCAGTGGGAGGGGGGGGCTTTAAGAAAGAAGAGCCGAAGCCTCGAACTTGCCCTTGTTTCCGATGCTTGGGTAGCACACACCCCAATGGTACTTCAGCCAGATCACAGCAGACTGTCTGCTTCTCTCTCTTTCAAAATCTAACTGCTCTTTCTTCCAATGTAAGGTTGCCAACCTCCAGGTGGTAGCTGAAGATCTCCCGCTATTACAACTGATCTCCAGGTGACAGAGATCAGTTCACTTTGGCCACTTTGGAAGGTGGACTCTGGGATTACACCTTCCCTTCCTAAACCTTGCCCTCCTCAGACTCCACCCCCAAAATCTCCAGGTATTTCCCAACCTGGAACTGGCAACCGTACACATGAAGATGCATTCTACTGAGTTAGGTCATTGTCCTGTCAAGATCAGTATTGTCAACTCAGACTGGCAGCTGCTCTCCAGGATCTCAGGCAGAGGGCTTTCCCGTCACCTACTGCCTAATACCTTTAGGATCAGGCCCCCGGAGGGCTTCTATCAGGCCTGCAGTGGAACTGGCTGTATTCTGCTTCTTCTTCCAGTTCTGCTGCTGCTGCGTCATCATAGGTTTGCAGCTTACAGATACACACCTGAACAGCATACTCAAGATTGCAACAGCACAGACACTTTGATGTAATAATTCAGAGCAAGAGGTGTCAGTTATCAGACACTGTTAAATAAACAAAATATTGCTAATGCTTTAAGCATGTTTTTATTTTAAGTAAAAAAAAAAACTTTGTGTTTGTGCGCTTTATAAAGTTGATATCTCTGCTACCTGGCATTACATTTTATGACACGCATGGCCCGGCCCAACAAGGTCTCATTTATGTCAGATCCGGCCCTCGTAAAAAATGAGTTTGACACCCCTGCCATAGAGTCTACCCTCCAAAGCTGCTATTTCCTCCAAGGGAATATGAAGAACGGCTCAGTTCTTCTAGGTCCAAGTGGAAGAAAATATTCTGAGGCTGCTGTGACAGCTTTGGCCAGAAGTAGTTGGACACTTGCGGCTTTTCATATCCCAAAAAACAACTAGAATGGCAGCTGAAAGGCTTGGTTAGAATCCTATACAAGTAGGGAGTTTGTGAGGAGAAAGGGACTATCTACACTTGCATACAAAAGCTGCGTTTTTTAAAAAAAATCAAATTTATATGCCACCATTCCTGGCCAAATAGGACCTCAGCATGGTTAAGAACAGTGGACTGTAATCTGGCGATCTGGGTTTGAGTCCCCACTCCTCCACATGCAGCCAGCCAGCTGACCTTGGGTCAGTCACAAGTTCTCTCAGAGCCCTCTCAGCCCCACCTACCTCACAAAATGTGTCTGTTGTGGGGAGAGGAAGGGAAGGAGATTGAAAGCTGCTCAGACTCTGAGTGAAGGACAGGATATTAATCCACTGCTGCTGCTGCCGTCTCTCCTCCTCCTCCTCCTCCTCCTCCTCCTCCTCCTCCAAATCACTTGAAAAAAACCACAACAGTTATCAATACCAAACACCACTGAAGTCCGGGGCATCAAAACATTAGCAGCAGAATTTAAACAAACATGTCCTCTGGTCCTTCCAGAAGACTTTTAAACGTTTTGTCAGCTTTCTAAACATAAGAGTAAGCAGGCCTGGAAAATTTTGGCAGTATGTTCCAGAGAGAGGATGCTACAACAGGTTTGTATGTGGCTAGTATGAGCTTGCTTGACTTACCTCTGAAGAATAGGGAAGTGTTATTGCAGGATTCAGAAGGGCTCTTCTTCAAACACCTTTTTAAACTTTGGTTCTGATGCCTTAGGAAAAAATGCATATTGGTTACATCCCTCTAAAGGGAACATGTATATAAACCCCAAACCATCATCAGGTGTACAGTAAATATATGCTAGCACAACAACTGAATGTTCATATTTTTTGTCATATTTAATAAACAGGCTCACAGCCTCACCTGCTGGAAACCAACATGTCTGCACGGTACTGGCCTTTTAAATTACTTATAATGTACTGGCCCTAAGTAACCTTGATGGCCCAGGCTAGCCTGCTCTTGAAAACTAAGTACTTGGATGGGAGACCACCAAGGAGAGGCAGCGGCTGAGGCAGAGGCAGGCAATGGCAAACCACCTCTGTTCGTCTGTTGCCTTGAAAAACCTATGGGGCTGCCTTAAGTCGGCTGTGACTTGACAGCGCTTTCCATCACCCTTATCTATTGAGTGATTTGTCCAGTCAGTCAGCCTTTGCAACTGGTGGAGAATTATCTCACTCTAGGTTAGCAGGCCTTGGCCGTTACAATATTGTTGGAGTTGCTGCAAAGAAAATATGGGCTAACGCTGTTCTTATGGAAACTAATTAATATTGATCTTAGCAGACACCTTTTGACTCAATTTTATTCTGATTGTATGGTTTTATTATATCTTAAATTTTACTCTAATCCTTGGTTTGTAATGGCTTATGGCTAAATACAAATAAATTTCTATTTCATATTGTTGGAGTTTTTAAGTTGGGATGGGTTGCTTACAGCATCCGTTAAGACTGAAGTCACGGTTTTTGAGGTAAAAAACGTAAGGTGTGGGTAGAATCATAGAATCATAGAGTTGGAAGGGACCTACAGGGTCATCTAGTCCAACCCCTGCACAATACTGGAAATTCACAAATACCTCCCCTTCCATACCCACAGTGACCACTGTTCCATGCCCAGAAAGGTGAGTTTGTGTGGAAGAGGACATATTTTTATTTTTGCTGACAAAGAAGTGATAGGATCCCTTTGTCTGTAACCATTGTGGGAAATCCTAGCTAGCTTCACAGGTGGTAGTGGAACTTCCATTTTATAGTCTGGAACTTGACAGGGGGCCACTCCCAAACATGGCGGCATCCAAGCAAATTCTTCCCTTTCTCCTCTTAACTTTCAGCACATTTCTTAGTGTAATCTGCCCATATTTCCCCTGCCAGTGGTGCTCATGTATGTGGAAGGGGGGGGGATACAACTTGTTGACCTCTTTGCATGTGGCAGAAGCTGACACAGCCCATGTTGGGTTGAACTTCTAGTTCCTCCCTCAGCGTGTATGGAAATGGACGATACCCAAGAACAAAGTGTGCACTTGCCATGTCAGGTCGTCCTGGTTCAAAACAGGATGTCTCTTGAAACATTTGGAAGACAGAATCCAATGTTTGTTTCCTTGACAGGCCCTCATTATTTTAAAAGAACATGCCTTGAAACAGGGCAAGATCCACATATATTTTGTACCGGGGTATCTGTTCCAGAGTTCAGAATGTAAATTGAGAACCTGCCTTGAGAGTAACAGAAAAGAAAGGAGGATCTTCAGCCATTGGCAGCTGTTATACTGGGTCCACCCCCCTCCACCGCTGACATGCAGAACCAGTTGAAAGATGACCTATTTTGGCCCAAAAGGCACTGGGATATTGCTTTTCCACCAGCAGAGAGATATTACATAGATGTCTACACAGTGATCAGACAGTCATAACCCCACCTGTAGAATCTCCAAAGGTCAAGAAATCTGGCACCGGCTTATCAGAGAAATGCCAACCTGTTCCCACCAACTCAAATTCACTTCCTCAACCTCTAGAGCCCTCTGCCTGGGTTTTTGAGATTTGTTTCATTACTGACTAGGAAAAAGGCCCGTTGTGGAAATAAATACAACGGCCTCTAGAAAGAAGCTCTGGGCAGGTGCCCCGGCCTTGGACACGCAGTGTCAATTTGCTGTGGCGACCTCAGCAGGGTATAATGACACTGAGTCGACCATTTTCTCCAGAGAAACTGATCTCTGCTACCTACAGAATAGTTGTAATTTTGAGTGATCTCCAGCCCTCACCTGGAGATTGGCAATGATGGTTTCCCAGAAGGGAATAGTTGGTTTGAAGGGTGGAGTCTATGGCTTTGTACCTGTCCGAGGTCCCACGCCTCCTGAAACCTCACAGGCAAAGGCGAAAAGGAAAGATTTACCCAACTGAACGCAGATTTCCAGAGAACAGCAAGGAGAGATAAGGAGGCCTTCCTGAATGAACAGTGCAAAGTAATAGAAGAAAACAATAGAATGGGAAGGACTAGAGATCTCTTCAAGAAAGTTGGAGAAATCAAGGGAGCGTTCCATGCAAAGCTGGCCATGATAAAGGACAAAAACGGTAGGGACCTAACAGAAGCAGAAGAGATTAGGAAAAGATGGCAAGAATACACAGAAGAACTATACAAGAAAGACCTCGATGTCCTTGACAACCACGACGGTATAATCACTGACCTCGAGCCAGACATCCTGGAATGTGAAGTTAAATGGGCCTTAGAAAGCATTGCTAACAACAAAGCTAGTGGAGGTGATGGTATTCCAGCTGAGCTATTCAAAGTCTTAGAAGATGATGCTGTTAAAGTGCTGCACTCCATTTGCCAGCAAATTTGGAAAACGCAACAGTGGCCACAGGATTGGAAAAGATCAGTATACATTCCAATCCCAAAGAAGGGCAACGCCAAGGAATGTTCAAACTATCGCACAATTGCACTCATATCACACGCTAGCAAGGTCATGCTCAAGATCCTACAAGCTAGGCTTCAACAGTACGTGGATAGAGAACTGCCAGAAGTACAAGCTGGGTTTCGAAGAGGTAGAGGAACTAGAGATCAAATTGCCAACATTCGCTGGATTATGGAGAAAGCAAGAGAGTACCAGAAAAACATCTACTTCTGCTTCATTGACTATGCTAAAGCTTTTGACTGTGTGGATCACAACAAACTATGGCAGGTCCTTAAAGAGATGGGAGTACCAGACCACCTCACATGTCTCTTGAGAAACCTGTATAAGGGCCAAGAAGCGACAGTTAGAACCGGATATGGAACAACTGATTGGTTCAGCATAGGAAAAGGAGTACGACAAGGATGTATATTGTCACCTTGCTTATTTAATATATATGCAGAGTACATCATGCGAAATGCTGGCCTGGATGAATCACAAGCGGGAATTAAGATTGCTGGGGAAAAGATCAACAACCTCAGATATGCAGACGATACCACTCTAATGGCAGAAAGTGAAGAGGACCTAAAGATCCTCTTGCTCAGGGTAAAAGAGGAGAGCGCAAAAGTGGGCTTGAAGCTCAACATCAAAAAAACTAAGATCATGGCATCCGGCCCCATCACTCCTTGGCAAATAGAAGGGGAAGTCGTGGAAGTAGTGACAGACTTCATGTTCCTGGGATCCCAGATCACCGCAGACTGTGACAGCAGCCATGAAATTAAAAGACGCCTGCTCCTTGGGAGGAAAGCGATGGCGAACCTAAACAGCATGATAAAAAGCAGAGACATCACCCTGCCAACAAAAGTCTGCATGGTCAAAGCAATGGTATTCCCAGTAGTCATGTATGGCTGCGAGAGTTGGACTATAAGGAAGGCCAAGCGCCGAAGAATAGATTCTCTTGAACTATGGTGCTGGAGAAGACTCTTGAGAGTCCCTTGGACTGCAAGAAGATCAAATCAGTCAATCCTAAAAGAAATCAACCCTGATTGTTCCCTGGAAGGCCAGATAATGAAACTGAAGCTCAAATACTTTGGCCACCAAATGTGAAGGGAGCACTCACTGGAGAAGACCCTGATGCTGGGAAAGATTGAAGGTCAAAGAAGATGGGGATGACAAAGAGTGAGATGGTTAGTGTCATAGATGCAACGAACATGAAGTTGAGCAAACTTCAGAGGACGGCGGAAGACCCGAAGGCCTGGCGTGATCTGGTCCATGGGGTCGCAAAGAGTCGGACTCGACTGTACGACTGAACAACAACAACAAAGGAAAGTCTTGTTCCACAGTCATTCTAGCAGGAAAACATTACTAGAAGATTTTAATAATGTACAAGATAAAAAAGAATGTGGCCCTCCAAGAAGGAGAAGATGATGAAGGGTCTCTACCTTAAGGAGTCTCAAAGTCCTCTCCCCACAACAGGTGCCATGTGAGGTACATGGGGCTAAGAGAGTTCTGACAGAAATGACTGGTCCAAGGTCACCCAGCAGGCTCCATGTGGTGTAGCTAGAGGAGTGGGGATTCCAACCCGGTGTTCCAGATTAGAGGCAGCCACTCTTACCCGCTGCACTACACTGGCTCTCGCTGCATAATACAGTTGGAGTGGAGCTCTGTCAGAGACTCTTGGCTATTACAGGTGTGCAAGAGTGTCCCTGTCTTCATTTGAGGTAGACTGGAAGGCTGCTCTGAACTTCCCAGAACTCAGAGAAGAGTGAAGAAGAGAATGTTCTGCTTAAGCATGAAGTGTTTACACTTTTTCTCCTACTTTTTCTCCAGGAGAGGTCACTCTTTCGATGGCAAGATTGCACATTGTGCTTCTTGTGGTTTGTTCAGTAAACCGAAAGCCAAAATGATGGCAAGAAGCAAGAAGAAAACTGTGGGGTCTATGATAGCAGGAAGGCAGAGTTTTTGCATATGTGGTGGCAATATAAAGGCGCCCAGGATTACTGGAAAATGGTGTCCTGCAGTCTTAATGTTATCTGCAGTCTTAAATACAAAGATTCTATGTACATCAGAATCAGTTTTTCTCAAGTATGTAGAAGTCTCACCATATGACAAACAAGATACTGTCCTTTGGTGTAGTGGTTAAGTGTGCGGACTCTAATCTGGGAGAACTGGGCTTGATTCCCCACTCCTCCACTTGCACCTGCTGGATGACCTTGGGGAAGCCATAGTTCTGGCACAGCTGTTCTTGGAAAAGAGCAGTTTCTGTCAGAGCTCTCTCAGTCCCACCTACCTCACAGGGTGTCTGTTGTGGGGAGGGGAAGGGAAACAAGTTTGTAAGCCATTCTGAGACTCCCTTGGGTAGTGAAGGGCGAGGTATAAATCCCAATCTCTTCTTCTTCTTTTACCTCACAGGGTGTCTGTTGTGGGGAGGGGAAGGGAAAGGAGTATGTAAGCCGCTCTGAGACTCCCTTGGGTAGTGAAAGGCGGGGTATAAATCCCAATCTCCTCCTCCTCCTCCTTTTCTTCTTCTTTAAATAACAACAGCTGCTAGACCAGCGTTTGCAAAGATGTGGAATCAGAAGATCATTCCTGGGAAGAAGGAGCAGTTGAAAAAAATGAAGGACTGGTATATTTTATTGACACTTACAAATATATTGTTATATCGATGGATAAACTTACAAGGATATGGGGAGATGTCACAGATGGACGTATTGTAAATTATTTCGTGCATGTACGTGAATGTCCGTGTCCCCAATTGTTATATATTTGAACATTTTGAGACCTACATGGCAAATAAAACAACCAAAAGAAATCTATTAATACCTACGTAGCACAAAGGTTTCTCTCCCCCAGGCTCCGACAGTGATCAGATAGGAATGGAGGGAGGGGGAAGACTTCTAGGGCTGGCAGCTCTGAGTTGGGAAATTCCTGGAGATTTTGGAGGTGGAGGCTGAGGAGGGCAGGGCTTGGGTGAGGCATGATTGCCATGCAGCCCACCTTCCAAAGTGGCCATTTTTCTCCAGGAGAACTGATCTCTGTCACCTGGAGATCAGTTGTAATCCTAGGAGATCTCCAGCCACCACCTGGAGGTTGGCAACCTGGACTTTTCTTGAGCTTCTGTCTCACATGCTCATGAAGGGGCCCTAGAAAAATATATAGTCACTTTATTAAATTTCCTACAAGGTACTCAGAGGTGGAAGGAAACTTTCATGTGGATTTGGTTGTAGCAGTGTTTGTTTTTAAACTTGAATCAGGAGTCAACGTGGGGTGTTCAATCCATTGGCCTCAGAGAACACAACCTGAACCTTGGGGACAAATTTCTCTGTTGGGCACCCCTGCATTTCACATGGAGGTTCCAACTTGCTGAGCCCTCTGGGGTTGCAGAGATCCCTGGACACTTCCTTGGCTCTCCTCCTCTTCCCACACTTTCCCCCTGGCTTGAGAAGGCCACTGCTGTCCCTGCAGGTGCTGTGGAGGAGGCCCTTTCACACTGACACACACATTGTGGCAGTCCTGGTTTTGGACGCCTTTCATATAGTCTCTAGAAAGTGGCTGGCCCCACCTCCTCTGGGTTCCCCCAATGAGGCCTGGGATCCTCCCACAATGCAAATATAAATGGGTCAAAGTGTGAATCCAACTGAATAGGTTACTTCTGAGTCTAGCTATCTAACATGGTCTTCATTGATACGTTAAACTTTTCTGCAAGTTCCTCTGACTGGGGATGATAAACCAGTGTTCTTCAAAGGTGCTGTGTAAATGCCAGACAAGATAAGCCATCATATTGGACTTCAGATGTTTTCCTTGATCAATCAATATTTCATAAGGAATACCCACCAGGGAAAATAAGGCCATTAAGCACTGTTCTATCACTTGGGTTGCCAACCTCCAGGTGGTCAATAATCACACAAGGATGGAAATACAGCAAATACGGTTATGCAAACAAATAATAATAAGAGATTGGATTTATGCCCCTCCCTTTACTACCCAAAGGAGTCTCAAAACGGCTTACCAACTCCTCTCCCTTCCCCTCCCCACAACAGACACCCTGTGAGGTAGGTGGGGCTGAGAGAGCTCTGGCAGAAACTGCTCTTTTTCAAGAACAGCTCTGACAGAACTATGGCTTGCCCAAGGTCATCCAGCAGGTGCAAGTGGAGGAGTGGGGAATCAAGCCCAGTTCTCCCAGATTAGAGTCCGCGCACTTAACCACTACACCAAACTGGCTCTCCAGAATAACCAAAATAATCTATCATGCTGTACAAACGACACTTGAGACTTCCGTCTTCTTATCCAGTTCTACTTACAGTTATAAACAATACACATAACAAATGGTTTTGCCACCATGCATAAGAGACATCTACACCAGTTGGATGGTGACCTGATAGTCCTTGAAAGTATAAGTTTGTCTTTAGAACGATGCAGTCACTGGCTACACAGTTTGGTGTAGTGGTCAAGTACATGGACTCTAATCTGGGAGAACTGGGTTTGATTCCCCACTCCTCCACTTGCACCTGGCTGGATAACCTTGGGCAAGCCATAGTTCTGATAAGAGCTGTCCTTGAAAAAGAGCAGTTTCTGTCAGAGCTCTCTCAGCCCCACTTACCTCACAGGGTGTCTGTTGTTGAGAGGGGAGGGGAAGGGAGAGGAGTTGGTAAGCCGCTCTGAGACTCCTTTGAGTAGTGAAGGGCGGGGTATAAATCCAATCTCTTCTTCTTCTTCTTCTTCTTCTCCTCATGATGCAGAGAAGAATTTCAATTAGAAAACACAGTGGATGGCATGGGCTCCAGACCAGCTGTAGCACGAACCAAAGGAGCGCTGACGGCATGCCTCCAGGTGGTGGCCGGCAATCTTCTGGGATTACAACCAATCTCCAGGTGAAAGAGATCAGTTCAGTTGGATAAAATGGCCACTTCGGAAGGTAGACGGTATGGCATTAAGCCCCATTGAAGTTCCTCCCCTTTCCAAACGCTGCCTTCCTCAGGCTCCACTCCAAAATCTCCAGGGATTTCCCAACCTGGAGCTGGCAACCCTAGCTACCACTAGGGTCTTTGCAGTTGTCAATAGGAGCACCTCAGGATACCAGGTACATTAACTGACCATGGCCCAACATTCAAGGGCTTATGAAAACCACCCCTATCTTGGGAAAAAATTCAGTTACAACCAACAGAGGGTGCAGAGGCACTGGGATGATACGCCCTCTGGCACCTCTCACCGATTTACAATGGCTCTTTAACATAAAGAATGCAAAAAAGAAAATGCTTCCATCTGTTCCCAGGTTTCAGTGAGTCACATGAACACAGGAAGCTGCCTGGTAAACACATCAGACCACTGGCCTGTTAAGGTCAATGTAGTTTACTCTGATGGGCTACAGCTCTCCAGCATCTCAGGCAGAGACCTTTCACGTCAACTGCTGAAGGGCAGTGGGTTCAGGGCAGACAAAAGGAATGACTACTTTACACAGAGAGCGAGGGGAGGGGAGGGGAAAGGAGATTGTAAGTCGCTCTGAGACTCCCTTGGGTAGTGAAGGGCGGGGTATAAATCCAATCTCTTCTTCTTCTTCTAGGGAAAAGCAGGGTATAAAAACCAACTCTTCTTCCTCTGTGCTTCAAATGAATCAACTTTCTTCCTGTCACCATCTGATAGAGGTGTAATATTTATTTATTTATTTACTTAATTTATGCCTTGTCATTCTACTCAATGGGGATTCCAAGTGACTTACAACAGTCTACCTTTCTTCATTTCTCTGAGGTAGATTAGGCTGAGAGTATATCTGGCCCACAACCACTCTGGGAGCTTCCGCGGCACAGTGGGTATTTGAACCCAGCTCCCCCAGCTCCAACAAGCTAACCATTATATCACACTGACTCTTAGCGGGCTGGTAAGTGACACCTAACCTAGCTGAAGGACATTGAGAATGTGTAACCCTAACCCTAAAATCAAAATGGTTTGTCAAAACCACAGGCTCTTCACAATCTAAGGAAGTAGCAGCCCTTTTAGTAAAGAATTCCCTTTCAATATTTCAGATATCAAAATAGATCCAAACAGCAGATACATCTTTCTCAATGGCATCTTTGGAGGATTAGATTTAACTCTCTGCTTTCTGTATGCCCCAAACTCCAAATAATTTTTTTTCTTTCTATCTACCTTGTAACAATTAAAACAGATGGGGAAAGTTACCCTTGTAATAGGTGAAGGCTTTAGTTGTTTACAAGTGGAGACCTGCAAGAAACTTGCGGGATGGTTATCCTATTCCTCACGCCTTTGCTTCCTCCTGTCTCCCCCTACCTCTCTCCCACTCTTTCTCCCTTCTGCCCCTCCTTTCTTTCTTTCTCTCTCTCTCCTCCATGTATGGTTTGGAGGGTGGAGTCTATGGCATTATACTGGTCTGTAGTTCCTTCCCTCCTCCAATCCCACCCTCCCCAGGCTCCACCCCACAAATGTCCAGGAATTTGCCAACCTGGAATTGGCAACACAATTTCCTTCCCACCCAACAGCCAACCTACCTTTATCTGCCTCTCTGTCTTCAACTTTCCGTCTCCACACCCCTCCCCTACAGCCTCTACCTAGGAAAGTTACAGTCTTTCTCCACAGTGGGGACCAAAGCAGCTTACATTATTCTCTCCTCCTTTTTATCTGCACAACAACCCTGTGAGGTTGGCTAGGCTGAAAGTATGTGACTGGTCCAAAATCACACAGTCAGCTTCCACTGCAAGATGGGGATCTGAACCTGGGTCTCGCAGACCCTAATCTGAAGCTCTAACTGATGCACCGCACCGGCTTTCATAGGGTGGCTGCTGATGAACTGTAGCAAGCAGCTGGGCCTACTTGAGTCATGCAAATCAGGTGGTATCAAGTCACCCAGAGGGTGCTGCCGAGGGATGCCAGCCTCCAGGTGGGACCTGGGGATCCCCTGTAATTCCTGCTCATTTCCAGACTACAAAGATAACTTCCCATGGAGAAAATGGATGCTTTGGAGGGTGGACTCTGTGACATTGTACCCCACTGAGGTCCCTGTCCTCCCCAGGCTCCTCCCGCAAATCTCCAGGAGTTTCCCAGCCTGGACCTGGCAACCTTATCCAGAATCCCCTGTCGGTGGCCAGGGGGGGAACCTGGCAACCCTAAAGTGCTGGCAGGCCTAGGCTTGGCAACCTCTAAGGGGGGCCTGAACTTTGGAAGGTGGACTCTGTGGCATTATACCCAGCCGAGGCCTCTCCCTTCCCCAAACCTCAAAACCTCTAGGGATTACCCAGGCTGGTCCTGGCAGCCCTTGTCAGGCCAGGCCCCAAGGTTCCCTTCCTCCCTGAAAGGCCAAAAGAGGCCTGGAAAGGGCCCTAGCCCCACCCTTTTACAGACAGAGCCAGTTAGAAGCCTCCCCCCCCCTGCCCTGAACGTTCTGATCTCTCTCTCACCGTTGATGCCTGGAGTTAGATCCCTGCAGAGGCCATTTCAAAAGGTATTGGGGGGAATTCAGCCGTCCCTGGAGGGATTTTTTAACTTTTTGGATTTTTCTGCAGACACAGGTAGTCTACTGACTATGTAGGAAAAGCTGTTGGGGCAGAGTGAGCTTCCTGTTAGTGGAAATAAGTATCCGCACACGGCACCCTCTGTTGGAAATTAGAATATAAGATTAGGCCACCATTTGGATACCAAAGGAAAAACTAGAACGAGGTCACACACACATAAAGAAGCTCTCTCTCTCTCCACCTCAAATTGTAAACCATATTGTTTTATATAGTTATCCCACAGAACTATTACTGGGAGAGCTGTTTATGCGTTAATAATGCAGCCTTCTCCAAATAAACAGTTAGATGTTCTGGCCTGAAACCAGGATAGCTATCTGACAATATCTGTTCATCTGAGCCACCCATTTCCTTGAGATCTTTTTGATGCATATCTTAAACACTTGAGAGTTTGGGGGCAGGGCTTTGTCCGTGGTGCCCCACAGCTTTGGAATCAGCTGCCCAGAGACCACTTCACTGTTAGAATTCATGTGAAGTGTGTGAGGACCTTATTTGCCCAGGCACTTTAATATGAATTATTGCACTAGATGCTGGTGATTGCTTTTGCTTGTCGCACTGTTCTTACCGTTGGCAGTTTTAATTTTAGAAATCATCTATTGCCTTCGATGTCTGAGGTGAAAAGACTATTACCAAAGGGTCTGAAGACAAAGGTTTGGCTCCAAGTACTGTCTGGATGGGAGATTTCCTGGAAGTCACATTCCTGGAAACCTGGAGGAAGAGGAGGGGACAGGTGCATGGGGAGTCCACTTATAGCTGAGTTTTCTCGGGGTCTTGATTCTTTAAACCCATGCACAACAACCCACTGAACTGCACCTTTCAGGTTGGGGGAGACTGCAGAGTTGGCAATGCAGTCCCAGCTTATCTCTTTTCCAAAAGCACTAAGGATTTCTGTAGAGGGAATCGGCTCTAGAAATCAAGTGCTTCCTTCTCCTTCCTGATACTCCTTCATCCCTTTGCTCCCTTTCCCCCTTTCTTTCCCCCTTCCTAATTGCCAGAGGCCTCATGGTGACCATTGCTGGAAAAAAAAATAATCCCCTTCAACAACCACACCGGCACCATAGCAACCAGGACGTCAGCGTGAGACAGCTGCAGGTTTCCATCCTAATTTCTGTCCTTCCTCAGGATCTGAGGCATTTGAGGTGAGCAGGCAATGCATGTCGTGGGAAATTAAGAAACCTGGAATGAAAACAATGGTGGAACGGGAGCTCTTCCCCAGCGCAGAGACGGCAAAGGTAGGGTGCATACTCCATTGTCTATTTTTGCTTAGTTTTGTTTTTAGAAGGAGTGCTGAAAACGGGGCACTGCGTACCTCCCCCCCCCCCCCCCCCGTCCTGGGCAGAAACGACTTCAGAAGGCAAAGGCAAAGCTTCAGAGATTAATGAAATTATGGATTCCCCAGTGCGGCAGTTGCTTTTGAGAGTGTGTAGAGGAACAGTTTGTTAGCGGGTGGTCCTGAGGAGCTTTTGTTGCTGTCCATGGTACTCCCAGTCTCTTTTTACCAAAAGAAGCAAAAATGACTTGAAAAAGAAATGGGAGGTGGACTGAACTGCTCCCCACCCCCACTTTGATTTACTAAAGGCAGGTTGTGGGTCTTACTGCAGGGGGCATTGGCTGCTGATTTTCCAGTCATAAAAATTAAAAAGGGAAGGCTTGGAGGGGGAATCCTTTGCTTGGGAGAGGGCTCATTCTGTTGCCCGGGAACCCGGCAGGTGTGGTTACTGGCTTCTCTGCTCAAAGGGAAAAGAAAAGAGTGAGTCTAAATTGCCAGGACTTGATGTGGGGTGAAGGCACATGACAGGTCCCATGTGACCAAGGAGCTTGAAAAGCGATAGGTGCCATCGGTGAGTCCAAACAAAATATTTTGCTCTTCCCAGGGAATGGTCAGAATGAAAGGTATTTTAAACCCCCCCCCATACACACACACACACACACACACACACACACACTAAACTCCAGATGGATCAGTGTCCAAATACAGAAGTCTTCAGAGCAACTGCAAATGTGGTTTTGGTCTCTGCCACAACGGACACAAATCCTAATGACAAACTCTCCAGATCTCTGGATTACCCTTGGACACAGGCATGGGGAGTTTGGTGTTCTTCATGGCTGAGGGTGGTATGGTTAAGTGGAGAAGGTCATCTCCTTCAGAATAAAGGCAGATGGACCTTTAAATGACACTTCAGTTTTTCTTTGAGTGTTGTCAGCCTGCTTTTTTGAAATCCACCTCAGGGAGTTGAAGGAGAGGGAAAAGATTCCTTGACAATGTTGTTTGGTTTCAGTGGTAAAGAAATGGGAGCTACTTCAGTAATCTGCAGCAGCAAATACTTGCTGGCACAGCTCTGATCAAAAACTGAATGGTCTGATCTTTCTCAGATGGGCCTCTATAGTTGCAAACTCATTCCACATGGAGGGCCACAAGAAAGGTGAGTCTCTGCCCCTGGTCACTTGCGGCTTTCTGTGTGGAATGACTTTGCAAGTATGGCGGCCCATCTGAGAAAGATCAGACCATTCAGCTCGGGGTAGAACAATTACATAACCACTCATGCCTGACTACTATGCTTCGATGTGGCTATTGACCTGGAATTCCCTTCCCCCTTTTGTCTAAAAACAATACTTGTAGTTGCCTCTAATGGACTACCACAGCCAGCAAGAGACTTGTGGGACTGGCAACCTATTTGTTTCAACTTCAGCTCCAGCATTGGTCGGATTTGTTTGGTTAGAGGCAATTCAGTCATTTAAGAGCCTGGTTCCTGAATTTGTGCCAGTGGCTTTGTTTATCCTTAGTGCATTCTGGAGAAAGGTCATAGCTCAGCAGCTTCAGTCGGGGGAATCTCCAGATAAAAGGCCCAAGGCAGAGAAGGGACCCTGTCTACAGAGCAGCTGCCAGTCAGAGCCGAGAACCCAGGATGAGATGGAGACTGTCTCTGACTCAGCACGAGGTGGCTTCCAGCAGGCTGGTGCCACAGCTGTGAGCAAAGGCAAAAATCACTGCATTGGAGTAGAAGTCTCCACTCTGTGAGAGAGTTTGCAGATCACGGGCTGAGAATTTATGCCAAGCTTCCAGGATTGGTTTAATCCTTCCCTTCTAAGAACACCCCCAAACCTGCCAGTCCCGTTTTGGAGGCCTCAGGCAGCGTTTTGGCCCATGGGAGCTGCCTGGGACAGCCAGTGTGGTGTAGTGGGTAGGAGTGGCAGCTCCTGGATCACCGGGTTGGATTCCCCATTCCTCCTGCACATGAAGCCTGCAGGGTGACCTTGGGCCCGTCACAGTTTGCTCAGGGCTCTCTCAGCCCCACCTACCTCACAAGGTGCCTGTTGTGTAGAGAGGAAGGGAAGGCAATGATAAGCTGCTTTGAGGCTCCTTAAGGTAAAGTGGGGTATAAAAGCCAACTCTTCTTCTGGTCATGGTGGTGGTTCCAGCATGGTAGAATGAGCTGGCAGAACTCTAACGCAGATGGTAGGGTTGTACCACTTCAGATTGCGGGGGGGGGGGGTGTCACCCTGTTAATGCTCCACCAGAGAATATCTTCCATCAAACAACAAATCCAGCAAAAAGCTTCTCATTTACCACTGACCGGGAATTATTAAGTGAGGGGTGCTGTAAACATGAATCCCTCCCATCTAGTGGGAAGTGGTAGCATCCCTTCTACCACCTCAACACTCCACCCGCCACATTCTGTGGCAGGTGTTGCACAGGCCTGTGTTCCTGACTGGGAGCTGAAGTGTCGAGAAGGGGGCTTGGGGCTACAGTGGCTGATTGGGCTGGGCCAGCTCTGCTGTTTCTGTGAGCCCACGAACAGTCAGCCTACAACGCAGATGCTTACTGGCATGGGTGGTGTGGGAGACTGTGGCATTACTGGCATTGTTAATCGGTTGACGCATTTTTAATCCAGTCCTGGAAATAAACGAGGCAGGCAGTAGGCAGAAAAGAAAACAAGTGAGACCTGGCAGACCTGGCTGAAGTGAAGAATCAAGCCTGCCTCTTTAATATTCCCTGGCTTAGTCACCTGGAGGCAGACCTCCCTGGTTGAAGAGGTACCTTATGACCCATGGGATGTGCCACAGGGCCACTAACCTGTCCCCATCTTGTGGCACACTCTTTGGACGAGCAGCAATGATTCCAAAAGCCAAACAGTAGCAAAAACGGGCAGCTCCTCCTGCACAACCCTCAAACTGCCTTGAAGAATGGGAGGAAGCAACCCCCCACACACACACACACACCAGCACTACATTCCCTCCCTAGGAGTGAAGGACAGTCGTTCACTCTGGGTCCTGTTTCTTCTGGCCAAACTGTGCAGACAGGTTTGCTTATTTGCACCTACAGGATGGGGGGGGAGGACGGGGGCTACTGGGCAAGAAAATGCAGGCACAGAGGAGGGGACAGGAACCCGCTTCCCTCCCCAGCTTTCTTGCACGACATCTTCCCAGGCACTTTTCTTTCAGCTGTGATTCTAGAAGGGAAGCAAGCAGTGGCAGCTGAGAGCGCGGAGCTGCCGCAGCCTCAACTGTCTCCCTCCCATGCCAGGTACCTTGGACCCAAGCTGGGATCCAGGGGCTATGCCCCTCCTCCCCCTACGTCCCTGTGGCTGGTTTAGCCCCGCCCCCCAAAGCTGCTTGGGTGTCAAACCAGGCATGGAGCCAAGCTGGTATGAAAAGCTCTTCAAGTAACGGAGGGCACGGAGGGAAGGGGCCGAACCGCTCGCTCCCTTAATTGGAACGTGCATTTTAAGGTCAATGTTAGACCCTCACCCCACACCAGTGCCCCTTTTGAGATGAACGGCCCCAACACAGGCCAAAAGAGACATGGCAACATCCATGTGGCTGGCTTGGATCTCAAGCCTCATTCTCCCTAAGGAGGTTAACCGGTGTCTGAGTTGTAGTCCTTCAGACTTAAGGCGGGCACTCAGAACAGATCGCTTCTCCGGACAAAAAGTCATGATAGAGGGGGAAACCATCACAGGGATAGAAAGTGCCTGTGTGGGTAGGGTTTGCAGCTCCAGGTTGGGAAATACCTGGAGATTTTGGGGAGGGGGGTGGAGCCTCAGGAGCAGGCCCGTAGCCAGATTTTTTTTGGTTGTGGGGGGATGACGTCACTTCCAACATCACAAAAATAATAAAATAAAAAAGAGCCAGAATAAGGGCTCCCTCCAACCCTTCTGAAGAGATGTGAAAAAGCATGCCCGGTGACACGGCATGTTAATGCGTCTGAACTGGCTCTGTTTTCCTCTGAGGAAAGGAGGGAATTTCTTGCCTATGAATAAGTATTCAAAGAACATGAATCCTACCCAAGCTAAATTAGGCACCTTTGGTGAGTCAGCAGCACATCATGTGTTCATTGCAGACTACAATACAAATTGGGAAGTCGTGTCTCTTCTGCTGACATTTAGCAGGGGAGTTCCACCCCCACCCCCCATCTGCTCGGTTCATCTTAATGGGCCACGACTGGGATTCTGGAGCCAGAACATCTGAGCTGGGGGGGGGGCATGACCTGTGGGGAGGCATTTGAGCCTGCTCTGCAGAAAGGCCAGAGGCAATGAGCCCAAAAGCGAGGACAGGAAGAGGAGGCAGTGCTTCAGACCAACACGGCTACCCACAATCTCTCCCCTTCCTTTTTCAAGGCCTCTGGAAGCAGGAAGAAAGCAGCAAGGTCTCAGTTGGCCAGGCTGCAAACTAGGGTTGCCAACTCTGGGCTGGAAAATTCCTGGAGATTTGGGGGGCAGAGCCTGGGGAGAGAACCAGTGAGGTATAGTGCCACAGAGTCTGCCCTTTAGAGCAGCTATTTTCTCCAGGGGAACTGATCTCTGTCACCTGGAAACCTGTTGTAATTCTGGGAGATCTCCAGGCCCCACCAGAATACTGGCAACCGTACAAACTCATGCCACTCACTCATAGAAAATAAACAGGAAAATGTATTCAGGGCTGTCAAGAGTAGGTTGTAGAGGAACAA
>NW_015166470.1:73724-77389 GCF_001447785.1 Gekko japonicus | reverse complement strand
CCCCCCCCCCGGCCTCCCCCCCCCCCCCCCCGGTTTTCTTAAATGGGAAACTGGGAAATTTGGGAGCGCTCTGGAAAGCAACCTTTATGGAATATTTTCTATATTGGAATGCATTTTTTTCAGACAAGTTTTTATTCATTCTAAATATACAACATGAACATTTTATTCAGGTGGGTGGCCGTGTTGGTCTGACGCAGCAGAACAAAGTGTGAGTCCAGTGGGGCACCTTTAAGACCAACAGAGTTTTATTCAAGGTATAAGCTTTCGTGTGCACAACACACTTCCTCAGATACAGTGACATGGAAGTTACCAGTGCATACATATAGGTAGAGGGTGAACAGTAAATTAGCATACAACATACAGATTAATTATGCTGAATGCTAATTTACTGCTCACCCTCTACCTATATGTATGGACTGTTAAGTTCCATTTCAATTTATCTGAAGTGTGCGTGCACATGAAAGCTCATACCTTTAATAAAACTCTGTTGGTCTTAAAGATGCCACTGGACTCAAACTTTGTTATGAAAGTTATATATAAGAGATTTTCTGTGGTGTTAGATAAACTTATGATGGAATAAATCTGTTAGTGCCCTTGGACCCCTAGCGCTGGATAACAGATATTAGGTAATGATAATTCCTATGTATACTATAAGGGCTGTGGTGACTTAGAGGTTAAGACGTTGAGCTGCAGACCGGAAGGTCTGTAGCTCACCAGCAGTGTGAGACCCTAGTGCTGAGTGACGGAGTGAGCTCCCGTTCTCTGGCCGCAGCTCCTGCCAACCTAGCAGTTCAAAAGCAAGAAACCGCAAGTAGATAAATAGGTACCACTTTGGTGGGAAGGTAACAGTGTTCTGTGCACCTCACCGTTTAGTCATGCCAGCCACATGACCACAGAAATGTCTTCAGACAGCGCTGGCTCTTTGGCTTAGAAACGGAGATGAGCACTGCCCCCTAGAGTCGGATTCAACTAGCTTTTGAGCAAGGGAAACCTTTACCTTTACCTTATGTATACTATATGTTTATTGTTTAAATATGAATAATTTTTGGAACCATGACTCTGCTATAATGTGTTTAATAATACATTATTGAAGAATTCAATGTTTTATTTATTTATTTATTAGCCATGACCTTTCTTACTGATGACGCTCAAGGCAGCTTACAATAAGAACAAAATACATTAAAAAGAATACATAACGATCACAATTTAAAATCACAATTTAGGACTGCTAGCAACTTAATCAAATGCCATCCTAAACATACAGCTTTCAGTGTTTAAATTATAACTTGACACCTAAATATGCTGGTAGTCCTACATACTGTAAGTGTAAGGTTGGGTTTCTGTCCAGATAATGCATTTTTGGTTTACTTCTGTTCCCCTGCCTCTCAGAGGGCAAAAAGGATACATATGCTAAGGTTGCATAGGGTGCAGTAGTTCACAGTTTTCTCATGCTTACTGGAGATAGTTGCAGTTTTGCTTGTAGAAAATGAAGGTATTTATACTTTGAAACCTCCCAAGTACACCAAATGGCAGAAATTCCATATGCTCCCGAAGTTTTTTTTAATGTTGTTCAAACAGCAAAATAAGTTTAGGGTGGGTAAGGGGACCAAGAGGGAATCTGGGTGAAGTCACCCATGGGTTGCCCTGACATTGACGTTCCAAATGCATACATTCTTGGGGGCTTAAAAATGCTTTTATGTTGGAATGAAAGGACTAATCACCCGCTCCAAAAAAAGTTTGGCACTGAGAATTCCAGCAACCAGAATGGATTGCTCCCCACAGTGTTCTGACCAGAGCAAGATTTTGGGAGCTACCCTCCTCATCCCCATTTGTTCTGGGCATGCTGCCAGCACTCCAGGGACT
The DNA here is from genome assembly GCF_001447785.1 of Gekko japonicus. Taxonomy (NCBI): domain Eukaryota; kingdom Metazoa; phylum Chordata; class Lepidosauria; order Squamata; family Gekkonidae; genus Gekko; species Gekko japonicus. The sequence goes on along the minus strand of NW_015166470.1, from coordinate 75,526 downwards.
GCACTTCACCAAGGGGGCAGCGATGTTGCTAGCCCCTCTCGAAGAGGAAATCCGTGGCCTTCATTAAGCTTCCCTTCATCCAGTCCAAAGCAACATAGGAAGGAAGGAAGGAAGTGGTCCCTCCGGTGCCTCAGAGATCTTGGCAGCATAAAAGGGTTGGTGGTAAACGCAGTCCAGACCCCCCCCCGCCCCCCCCCTGTGAGGCACCAGGCCAGTAATTCTTAAGAGGAACCCTGCTGCCCCCTAGAGATGATCTAGAAATCTGTGGGCATTTAGAACTTGGGGGAGTTTAGCAAACAACAACAGAACTTGGGGGGTGTTTGGAAATGGGGCATATGATTGTTAGGCAGCCTCTTCTCCACTTTGCAATGGCTTTAGACACGGCTTTTTTTGTGGAAAAAGCCCAGCAGGAACTCATTAGCATAATAGGCCACACCCAACAGAAAATAATTAGCATATTAAACCACACCCCTGACAGTGCAGCTCATTAGCATATTAGGCCACACACCCCATGCCTTCCCTTGGCTTGCCCGGGAGCCCCGCAACTGCCTTCCCTTGGCTTGCACGGGTGCTCTGTGGCTGTGGGGAGCCCAGACAAGCCGGCCCTTGGACAGGCCTCTCCGATCCTTCCAGGATCCTGGCCCGTCCGCCTTGGAGTTGCCAGGGTGTGTGTGTGTCACTCTCCAGACCTTCCCTCTGTAGCCACACACGCAGAGGTTTTGGCTGTAGTGGGCGTGGCCAACTCTGAAGCCAGCCGGAACTTCATTCCTGTGCGTTCCTACCCAAAAATAGCCTTGGCTTTAGACAGCCAATGGAGGAGAGTTGGTTTACCTTGCCCATTCTGCCCTGAGGATAGAATGCCATTTCCAAAATCCCCCACCCAGGCCATTAAAAAAAGTGGCACAAGTAGGAATTGAACCTGATATTAAGGAGCTGGCTGATGGCCACCCGATGCAAGCGTTTCATTGAAGCCATGCCTGAGATCTGGGCATTGTATGCATATACACCTACATAATAAACCTATACAAAGAAAGTTACCTTTCCCGAAGTGCTATTTTTAAGCCCTTGTTTTATACTCGCAGCTTTTGATTATATTTTTTATTTATTTATTATTAATTTAGATTTTTAAACCGCTCTCCCCTAAAAAAAAATAGGGCTCAGGGCGGTGTACATCAGAGAGAACCATTTACAAAATTCACAATTTAAAAAATTCATAAATTACATTTACAGTTTAAAAGCGCATTTATTTGTACCCCGTTGATGTTGCAGACTCCGTGGGCAGTAGTGGATTGAAGGTAAAACCAGAGAGCTAGACCTTGTCTTTCCTGCTCTGAGACCATCAGCTGCTCCACCTCTGCATTCTCAACTCCGGGCTGATTTTAGATAATCTGTCATTAGCAAGAAAACACTTCAGAGGAACAGAAGAAGCTCACTGAATGAGGCAGAATCTATCTAGACCAGCAGCATCTACTCCAACTGCCAACTGCTCTCCACGGGCTTTGCAAGCCTCCTGCCTGAGGTACTTTTATCCAGAGAGACCAGGGACTTCATTTGTGACAGGCATTCTGCCCCCGAGCTGCGCCCCCCCCCCCACACTGCTTTCCAGGAATACTGAACATTTGGTGCCTTTAAAAATGGGCTCAAATGAATGGGGAACCAAACACTATCACTGTCCAGCACGACTTGCTGTACCACAGTCTGTAAGATGGACAGCCACAAAAGCATTCTGTGGCCACCATCGGGGCTGGCCCGAGGAGTTTCTGCGCTCTAGGCAAGGCTAGCTTGTGGCGTCTGCGCCCCCC
>NW_015166470.1:54379-73705 GCF_001447785.1 Gekko japonicus | reverse complement strand
GTTGTGCGGCCGCCCCCCCCCCCCCCCCCCCGGCAGCCTTGTGGTGCCTCCCCTCAGCGCAGATGAGCGGCTTGGATTTGTTAGCCGTGCGGGAGCCCTTGCAGAGCTTCCAAGGCGCCAGGTCTCCCAGCAGGGAGCTCGGCATGGGTGGCTGTGGGTCTCAGAGAGGTCTCCATTTGCACTCCCCTCGGGCTCCAGGGTACTACAGCGCCCGGGAGGCAGCACTCGTCCTCCTGCTGCGCTGCATGAGTGATGGGCAAATTCATCCCTCCTTCCCTTCCTGCCTCTCTCGCTACCCAGTGGTAGTTCATGCAGGGCGGGGAAGCTGCCTGAGAGGCAGTGCGGAAATGGAGCCGGAGGCCGCGGGAGCTCGAGCTGGGCCAGGTGGCAGCAGCAACAGCTGAGAAGGAAAGGGCAGGAAGGCGCCAAAAGCATAGTGGGGCTGCGCCTCCCGCTGCTGGCCTCCTAAGGGGTGCCTCTTCCTCCTCCTCCTCACGCTGCACCAGCGGTGATGCTGGAGGAGGCCAGCGATACACGAGGCAGATGTGGCGGCACCGGAGCTGGGTTGCTGAGTGGCGCCGGCGCCGAATTGCTGAACAACTCTGGCCTGGGGAAGAGGCTTCGCTGTGTGCCTGGCTTCCCCGGCCTGGTGCCCCCATGATGGCCTCATGCTCTAGGCGAAAGTCTAGTGAGCGAGCCTGGCCACCATTCTGTGGCAGCTTTTATGCTGGGATCCACTGCAGGGCAAGCAATGTTCACATCCCAGAGAAGAACACCAGTTGCTTGAGAGAAACAGGAAGGACAAGCTACCCTTTCATTCCCTGTTAGTGGGCTTCTTGGAGGCATTTGGCCAGCCACTGGGAGAAACAGGACGAGGTGGACCTTTTGCTCTGATCCAGCAGGGATTTTTATGCTCGTAGTCTATCCATGTGATTGTCAGCTAGGGTGGGTTGCCAGCCTCTAGCTGGAGCCTGGAGTTCTCCTGGAATCATAATTCTAGGCTACAGAGATCAGTTCCCTTGGAGAAAACAGCTGTTTTGGAGGGTAGACTCTTCTGACCCTCTGAGGTTCCTGCCTTCCCCAGGCAGGTTTGCAGTGTGAACTCTATGGACTCACATCCTTTCTGGGTTCCCTCCCCTAACTCTGCCTTCCCAGGCCCTACCCCAAAATCTCCAGGAATTTCCCAACCCAGGGACCCGGGGCTTTAAATTAGGGAGCTAGTATAATGAGCTTCCACTGAGTTTTCACTTCACTGGTAAGTGTAGCGGGAGAAGCACCACACATACTGAAAAGTAAAGGTAAAGCCAGTCAAATCCGACTCTAGGGATGCGGTGCTCATCTCCGTTTCCAAGCCGAAGAGCCAGCGCTGTCCAAAGACGTTTCCATGGTCTTGTGGCTGGCGGGACTAAACACTGAGGGGCACGGAATGCTGTTACCTTCCCACCGAAGTGGTACCTATTTATCTACTTGCAATTTCTTGCTTTCGAACTGCTAGGTTGGCAGGAGCTGGAACCAGAGACAGGACCTCACTCCATCATGCGGCACTTGGGTCTCAAACTGCTGAACTACCGATCTTCTGGTCTGCAGTTTAGCATCTAAACCACTAGGAGGCAAAACCAGGCTTCTTCATTCACAGTGCAAACAACAGTTTCTTGTACCTAAAATATAGAATTTATATAAATGTTGGAACTGTTTTGTTACCGACTGATAGCAAGGGTACTCCCCCCCCCCATCAATTGTACAGGAACTGGATATTTTGCTACTGTTACCATGTTGGGGGGCCAAGGAATATTAATCTTATGTGGAACAGTTGGTGTCTTAGGGCAATGTCTGGAAAGGTCCTAACAAATGAAGAGCTGTTCTCTTATGTGTGGATTTTCTTTATAGCCTTGAGTTTTCTCATCATCTGGCTGGTTGGGGATAAAGGAGAACCAGATAGCCAAACTGCAAACAGAACCAGACTTCTCTATGGGAAACACAAGGACCCAGCGGGAAAATGCTAATGCATGAATTAAGGTAAAAAAACTTTAATTTCAAGATGGGTAGCCATGTTAGTCCACCTGTAGCAGTAGAAAAGAGCAAGAGCCCAGTAGCACCTTAAAGACGAACAAAATTTGTGGCAGGGTAGGCCACAAATTTTGTTCATCTTTAAGGTGCTACTGAACTTTAATTTCAGTACAGAATCCTGATCATGGGGAACCTTGAGGCTAAGCCCCATGTTTCAAGAGAGAGGCAGCTCCCACCAAAGCAGTACCCCACACCTCCCCAGCAGCGTCCAATGAAAGATGATGTGATCTCACCACCTCACGTTTCTCCCAGTGCCCACAAACAGCTGCCAATGGACTGGGCTGGAATAAGTCTGGACAAGTGTGGACAATCACATCTGAGATGCCTGGAATCCATGAGAAGCTTAGCAGCATATTTGAGCCTGTATACTTATTGAGATCAGCATCCTATCTGAATGTATTATCTTTCATGACTTTTTGTAAAGCATTTTATGAGCTTTTGTACTATTCTAATATTTCCTGAGGAAGATCCAATTTTGAAACATTGTTATATAATCCGGAGACAACGTTGATGATGTATTTTTACACTAGGATTTTCTTTTGATTTGAAGGAATTTGTTTATTGTGTTGTAGTGCTTTGACCATAATATACAGAAAGCATCTTCTTTGCAAGTCTTGTTGACTGCTTGATCTGTGGGTCAGGCTCTCTCAATTGTTTTCTTTACATTTGTTCTCTGGAATAAGTTTGAGCAGAACATCATTACACATTCTTTTTTCAGACATTCCTGGGGTCTAAAAGAGAGAGAGACTCCAAGCGGCAGCCATATGTCCTTGCCCATGTCTAGTTTTACCCAAAGAGAGTGGACTGATGCTATGCCATAAATTCCCCTCAGCTTTTTGTAGGGCGAATGTTATCTAGGCTTTGTGATTTTTCTGCAACTTTCATTGCAGATTTTTGTTCTTTCCTTTGATGGATCCATTGCCCACTTGGTGGCCTACTGTTTCAACAACAAAAAAACCTCTACTCGAAAAGGACATTTTCAGTGTAAAAACAAATCAGTGAACATTTAGCGGAGCCCTAGAATTGACAGGACTCTTCCACAGATGGATAGAAATGGCCAGGAGGAAGAGACATGCCATTCACTTTATCAGATATCCATCTTGGAGCCAAAACAAACTTGCTTCCCAAACATCTCAAAATGATCCTCTATGAATTTTATGCCATGCAATTTGAGGATTACATATCTGATGAATATTCACCAGCTGGTCATCCTTGAGCAAGTAGTCCTCCGATTGACAACAGCTGGGTGCAGTGGTTAAGAGTACAGACTCTAATCTGGGAGAACCGGGTTTGATCCCCCACTCCTCCACATGCAGCTGCTGGTTTGACCTTGGGTCAGTCATAAGTTCTTTCAGAGCGTTTCTCTCAAGGGCAGTTCTCGAGGGAGCTCTCTCAGCCCCACCTACCTCACAGGGTGCCTTGTTGCGGGGAGGGGAATGGAAAGGAGATTGTAAACCGCTCTGAGACTCCTTCGGGTAGTGAAGGGCAGGGTATAAATCCCAATCTCTTCTTTTTCTCTTCCTTTTCAGGAGGGCTAGTAAGAGATGGGGGGGCAGAGAGACCCACCCCACCCCACCCCATTCCATAGAGAATGGGAGTGATGGACAGGTGGGAGAGCGCAATGGGAAACCAGAACAGGTTCCAACATATTTGGCTGACATCTTACTTTAAATTTCAGTCTTCGATGTGTGACAGCATTGATCGTTCATATAAAATGGCACTTAGTACAGGCTGCTAATTGATCACCGACATACAATATTGAAAAGCTGACAGCTCATCCCTTATGAGATTTCATATCTGACACCTTCCAAGCCAATCATGGGATGTCAACAAGCCTGCAGCTTTTAAAATCTGAGATGAAATCTTCCATTCAAAATGGAAATTCAAATTTTGTATCCAAAGTTTTCCTAGATGAAACTTGAAAATCTGTCAGGATCCAAAAGTTAATGAATATTTATTTCAGCTTTAATCAGCTAATTACGGGTAATTATGATAGTCAAAGCATGATGGAGAATTGGGGGTGGGGTCAGATTTCAGGAAGGGGAAAACAAACCTCATTCTCCACATTCACTACGAGGCCCAACAATGAGATCAGAGCTATTATATTCAGATTCTCTGATAAGGTGACATTCAAATTGCTTGCAAGAGGAGGGACTTTACATGGTGTCATCAGACACGCTCCAGCACAAACCTTCCTTGGGCTACACAGGAGAAGGGGACAGTCAAACTTCTGGACCGTAGGGAAACATTTTTTTAAACCATCTTTCACAAGGCCAGCCTAAAAGCTCTTGAATGGTAGGGCAGGACACTTCCTGGAGAATGCTTGCACAAGCATCCTTGAAAGAATATCCCGTGTCAAAACTAAGGGGAATTTTTGGAAGCAATCTGTACTCACTTTGTGGATTGGTAATTCTTTTAATGGCATGTGGAGCTATGCATGACGATGGATATAATACCCAAAGCACAAACAGCAAGCAAAAAACAACTCACAGCGTAGTGCTGGGAGTCCCCACTCATGTGAAAGCCTTTCGGATTCGCTATAGCACAGGCTAGTCCAATCTTGTCAGTTCTCAGAAGCTAAGCAGGATCAGCCCTGGTTAGAATTTGGATGGGAGATCACCAAAGAATACCGGGTCATGATGCAGAGGCAGGAAATGGCAAACCACCTCTGAATGTCTCTTGCCTTGAAAACCCTACAGGGTTGCTGTAAGTTCACTGCAACTTGAGGACCCCCCCCCCCCAAAAAAAAGAGTTAGACCCACACGGAAGCCGGCTTCAGGGCACATATCCAGAACCAGATCAGAAAGCCCATACACTTCTTGAACTTGCTCCAACAGCAGCCGGAGGCAGGGATGCATGCAACACCCCTTTTCAAGAAATTGGAATCCCACCAGTCAGGTCTTTGGGAGGGGGAGCAAAATATTAGCATCAGTCTTCCCTTCCCCCTTCTTTGCCCCAGTACTGATCAGTTGAATTCCAGTTTTCTTTCAAGGATTATAGAAATGCTTGCCTCGCTGTCACACACATGTACTCTTGGGTTAGAGCAACAGACCCACAGGTTGTGTGGGTGTAAAGTACCGCCAAGTTACAGCCAACCCTGTAGGGTTTTCAAGGCAAGAGACATTCACAGGTGGTTTGCCATTGCCTGCCTCTGCACGGCAACCCTGGGCTTCCTTGGTGGTCTCCCATCCAAATACTAACCAGGGCCGACCCTGCTTAGCTTCTGAGCCATCCAGCTCAAAACAACCCACATGTTGGGTAGTGGTAATTCAGAGTATGAATAGTAGCAACCAAACTCCAGCTAGGTGCATTGCTTATTTTACCTAACCACTGGACTTCTCTCTTCTCACAGCCCTTCGACACAAAGAGTGACTATGTTGCTTGCTTGCGACATGGACAACCACGGTGCTGCTTTTCTCACCCCGACACCAGGGCGGCTGCTGCAGCAGAATGACCAGACAGCCGAGATCTCTGGCCCTCCGGCGCACCACGAGGTGCATGAGCTTGAGAAAAACGCTACAGCCTTGCAGTACGAATTGATGCCGGGGGAAATCATAGCAGCCAGTCTGCTTCTTGGAGTTTTGTGGCTACTTTCCATCTTTGGGAACTCCCTCGTCTGCCTGGTGATCCACAGGAGCCGAAGGACCCAATCGACCACCAACTACTTTGTGGTCTCCATGGCCTGTGCGGACTTACTCCTCAGTGTGGGGAGCACCCCACTGGTGCTCCTGCAGTTAGCCTCTGGCAGATGGACCCTTGGGAGCCTGATGTGCAAGCTAGTTAGGTATCTCCAGTACCTCACTCCCAGCGTCCAGATTTACGTGCTGCTCTCCATCTGCGTGGATCGATTCTACACCATCGTCTACCCTCTCAGCTTCAAGGTGTCTCGGGAAAAAGCCAAGAAGATGATTGCAGTCTCTTGGCTCTTCGATGCCGCACTGGTGTCTCCGGTGTTCTTCTTTTATGGATCAGGACGGGACAACCACTGCAACTTCTTCCCCCCACATTCCTGGGACGGAGCCATTTACAGCATCGTCCACTTGTTAGTGGCTTTCCTGATCCCATCTGTGCTCATCATTCTCTTCTACCAAAAAGTCATCAAGTACATTTGGAGGATAGGCACCGATGGCCGGACAGTCCGGAGGACCATGAACATCGTTCCAAGGACAAAAGTGAAAACCATTAAGATGTTCCTCATGTTAAACTTGCTCTTCCTGCTCTCGTGGCTCCCCTTTTACGTGGTTCAGCTTTGGCACCCCCACGAGGCAGACTACAGAAAGAGCTCTTTGGCTTTCATGTCAGTCACTTGGATCTCCTTTAGCTCCTCCGCCTCCAAACCTACCTTGTACTCAGTGTATAATGCAAACTTCAGGAGGGGCATGAAGGAGACCTTCTGCATGTCCTCCATGAAATGCTACCGCAGCAACGCCTACACCATCACCACCAGCTCCAGGATAGCCAAAAGAAATTACGTGGGTATCTCAGAAATTCCCGCCCCGGCCAAAACAGTTTCTAAAGACTCGGTATACGATTCCTTTGACAGAGAAGCAAAAGAGAAGAAGCTTGCCTGGCCCATTAATTCAAACCCACCCAACACATTTGTCTAATTCGTTGGGAGTCTTTTCAATCATTGCCGTGCAACACAAGACCACCTGTTTTTGAACAGATCGTATTTACATATGGGAAAGGCGCTGTGTACAATTTACTGAGCGCAAGAAACGGTTTTATTTTATTAAATACCTTGGTTTTTATTGTACACTGGCTTTTAACAAAAACACCAGACAAAATGATGCTGTTCAGAGCCACATTTCAAAGATTCGTGCCCTCTGCATTTAGGTTTCATTTGGAAAAACTCTTTTACTACTGAAAATCCAGTTACAGTGTGTAAAAGAGAATGATATCTTTGCAAGGCTGGAAAACAGGCGTGTTCCAACGAGCCCTTTTGGGCCAGGGACGGTCTTGCTGTCTGTCCCTGCTAAGACAAACTTCTGCCATCTTTAACTTGGGCAGCCTGTATACATGGGATATTGGAGCCCTTTGCATTTCAGGCCCCTCCCCTGAAGCTCTTGAAACTAAAATTCTGAGGAGGGAGTGGCTCCAACACACAAGGATGTCCACAAACATCCCAGAATCCAAAATGGCCCTCCTCGACGCATTTCCCAGCCCTCTGAGTTGACACTTGATGCCGTTGGACCAATTTGGGTGGCATCTATTTTACAGCTCTAAGCAGATCATTTGTAAGATTGGGAACCTATTATGGCCTTTTTAGGAACAGCTAAAAAAACCCATGCCAACGAGTCCCTGTGTCTGCCGCCTCCCGGGTGTGCATCAGCCTGGTCCAAATCAGCTCCCCGGCTGTTTTGTTGCCTTTCCCTGCATCCAAATCACAGGCCCACTTGAACTTTCCAAACTATTTAGTGCCACCATTTTCCAGCAGCTTGTTAAGTATCTAGCTTGGCATCCACAGCTAGATGCCCATCATAATGAGCAGACAAGGAGAGTTCAGCTCTCAGGGAGAGGCTGAGGCATATACCATGGGAGACTGGTTTTGTCCTCAAGTGTACATAACTGTCTTGCCTGGGAGCACATAGAAGCCACACCCGGTGTGTGTGTGTGTGGGGGGGGGTATAGGCAAAGCCTGCCTAGCAACTCACCATGCTCAGGTATCTCTATAGGTCCATCTCTGGGAGAAGCAGGTCTACAAGGAGATTGTGAGGGACTTGTGTGGGTAGTGGGAAGGGTGAAAATCTTACCAGTAGCCCCAGACAACCACAGTGTGTTTTATGTAAATAGAGCCTTAATAAAAAAAAGCATGTGCCACCTCAGGGAGGTGGGCGGGGGGAGAGAAAATGTAACGACCATCCCAGTGATGATGAGGCCTGTAGAAGTATATCTGAGCTTCAGCATTGCAGAGGGCAAATATCACATGAAGAAGAGTTGGTTTTTATACCCTGGCTTTTCTCTACCTGAAGGAGTCTCAGAGTGGCTTACAATTGCCTTCCTTTCCTCTCACAACAGGCACCTTCTGAAGCCAGGTGGGGCTGAGAGAGTTCTGAGAGAACCGTGACTGGCCCAAGGTCACCCAGCTGGCTTTACGTGGAGTGGGGAATCAAACCTGGCTCTCCAACCAGAACCAAATGTGCTTCCTGCAAACACTTCCCTGCACATAGAAAAGCAGCATATCGGGGGGCAGGGGAGTCTCCTGACCTAGCCCTCTACCTAATGTTCTAGGTGTTCCCCCCCCCTCCAATCAGTGAACTTATTCAGTTTACTATCCGTGGCACGCATGAGCCATCTGATCCTAGCAATGCCCTTCCCTCCAGAATTCTGGGCCTGCTTTATTAAGGGAACAGAACCCCACTTTTCTGTTCTCCTGAGCAGGCTTCCTGTGTGCTTTGAAGAGTTCCCATCAATCAGCTAGTGGCTCCCTCCACTGAAACTAAGGAAATCCATTCTGGGAACGGAGGCTCCATGTTCCCAGCACAGATGGCAGGAGGAGGAGGCGGCAACATCAAAAACGATCACAGCTGAACACACAAACCTGCCTACATTCCCTTCCCACCGCACTGCAGTCACCTACACCAGGAAAGTAGTAGGTGGGCTTCTAAAGGCCACAGGCTGCATTGGACACACCTAGAGGGGTTTCTAAGCCCCCACCACTAATGTCAGGGGGCCCACGAGTATGAGGGGCTACGGCTAGAAAGAAATACTGTTTTTCCGTGTGGGCAGACAGGAGCCGCTTGAATCTCAGCTGCCATCTGCCACCTCAGAAGAGAGAGAGATTAGGACAGAGGCCTCCAGAGAGATCTCTCCAAATGCCTCAGAACATGTTGTTCTTACAAGTGAGATTTGTCACAATATCCAGTCAACAAGGAGTGGCTTCTCTAAGTAAAAGAGGCCAAGAATTAGATGGGGGGGGGAGTAGTAACAATTCTTTGGGGTGGGGGGGTTATGGAAGTCATGGCGACCTCTGGTGACTGACCCCCTACTGGGGGCCTGGAGGATATTCAGAGGCGGCCGAATAAAGCCCGCCTCGCACCTCTGGTATTCCAAGGAGGTCTCCCATCCAAGTACTTGCCAGAGAGTCGACCCTGCTTAGCTTCCGAGGTCTGAGATCGGGCTTGCCTGGGCTATCCAGGTCAGGGCTCAATTCTTGAATTACACATTTCTTTACAATTCTGTGGGAAAGCTGTAAACTGGAATTGCCTGATACTGAATCAGACCATTGGTCCACTGAGGTCAGTATCTCCCCAGGGTCCCTTCTGTCAGGTGGAGGTCTTCCACATAATCTACAACCTGGGCCCCTTTCCTAACGAGCTGCTGGGGACTCAACCTGGGACCTTCTGCATGCCAAGCAGAGGCTCTTCCAATGAGCCACAGGCCCTCCCCACCTCTGCTGAGAGGTCTCCACAGTTCTGCACAGTCCAAATACGACTACCCCCTGAAGTGAGTTTGGTCTACTGTTAGGAGTGTGCTTAGTCCTCAGTGACTTCCATTAAATTCTATGGAGCCAAGAAAACTTTTTTTGTGGGGGAGGAGACAAAATGTGCCCCCTTCCCTCCCCAAAACGTGAGGCATGGGTGTTTTGGTGGCAAAACTACCTCTGTCCTCTGGCAAAACATGCAGCAGCAGCAACAACAATAACAACCATATGGCACTGTGTGTAGAATAACCAGGAGATCCTAAGATTGTCTGGCAGCTAGAAGCTCTAGCTCTTTTCGCATTATGCACCCCTAGCTAGACTTGTTTTTAAGGCAAGAGATGTTTCAGAGGTGATTTGTCATTGTCTGCCTCTGTGTTGCAGCCCTGGTATTCCTTGGAGGTCACCCTTCCAAATACTACAGTGCAGCGAACATATTTATCCTATGGTGATAAATGGCTGACAATCAATTGTGCAAGAAAAAAGCCAAGCGCTGCACTCCAGAGCACCATTTTGTGAGGATAAAAGATCTCCCCCCCCCAGCTGAATGGCCCACTGTCAAAGGGGCACTCCATGTCCTAAGCCCATAAAGGCACTGCAGCCACCCAGACGTCGATGCTCCCTTCTCCCCAACACCCTTTGATAAAAGGCCCCCACACAAAGTTTGAAGTGTCATCTGCTTTAATAAAAAGTAACAGAGAAGGACAGATTTGGGTCTTGCAGTGTAAGAAGTTTCCAGGAAGCGTGAGAAGCTCCAGAAGCTCCCTTCCCTTCCTGAGGCACAAGGACAGCTCCAGTCAGTCTGGAGGATGTGAAGCTTCGGAACCCCCGGAGGGAGGTCACCAGCCCTACACAGCTGCTTCTCCCCCTCCACCCACCCTGCTCCACCCCCACCCCCTCTTCCCAACACCTCCCATGCGTCCCGACATAGAGAGGTCTGGACCAGTGGCCTGGGCAGATCCCTCCCACTCCCCAGGTAGGCGACCAACACCGTGCGTCTCCTGAAGCCGCTCCTTGATTGCATGCAGCAAGGAAGAAAGGTTGTGTTAGCATGGGACTCCAGGAGTGCCCTAACAAGCAGGCTGGAGAGAGAGACACAATGGCACAGGTGTGATAAAACCTAAGGCAAAAGGAAATTTTAAAAAATGGGGAAAAACAACCCAGCAATTTGCTTCCCGAGTCTTGTTCAAGGGGCTGTCTCACAAGGAGATTAATTTAGAAATCTGCTAAGGAACGGAGCGCCCAGATCAACCAACCGCTGACCTGCTGCACAAGTACTCATGGCCTTGTGAGAAGGAAGGAAGTGTAGGGGGGGGGGGGGGAGGAATCAAGCCACCGCTGTGGACGTATCCCCCACTCTGCAGCCATCTGCCAGGGAATCGGTGAGCAGCATCGATCCCTGCTTGGTCGGCCAATACGTGGGCAGTGACACCATCCCATGGAAGGAAGGAAGGAAGGAAGGATTGCCCCTATTGGGGGGGGGGGGATTTCTCAAGCACCAGGGCTGGAGGATGGAGCTGGCTATTTGGGTGGTGTTGACTGCTTTCCCACCCCTGGAGGAGCTACCTTCAATACTGCTGCATCATCCCCCCCACACACACACACTGTCACCTTTAAATCAGGGTTGCCATTCTAAGAGGCAGGATTACAGTTACGGGGGGCAGAGTCCACTTTTATTCAGGTTACTTCTAACCTCCGACCGTGTCTGTTAATGTCTCCAGGGGAAGCCAGGGTGGGGTGGGGTTAGGTCATGCTTATATGCCTTACCTCCCCATCACTATCCTGGGGGGGGGGCGGGGGGGGGGACAAGGATCATACAAAATAGTAAGACCACCATGAAATAAACTATGCAAATGTTTGCATAAATACACATGTCCCAGACATCGGGTACCCTGGGGCACACGCCCACTGAATTCTTCTAGTGCACGGGACACGCGGCTGTGTCTTAAGCCCAAATGACATTAGTTCTAAAACTGTCTCTATCCTACCCCCTTGCAGGCTGAAACAGAGCTCCTAGCCACTCATCCTGCACTGTAACACTCAGATCGCTCCCCATTGAAAGGGGAAACTTGGGATTGTGCTCAGAGCTGCTGAATACTCCTCTGGGCAAACACGTAAACCAACGTGTTTAAGCGCACATACACAGAAAGCCTCTAGATGGGGGCCTTATGCCTCTTTATTCAAAAGCAAGATACCTTGGGATTAACCGGCACTACTTGAAAGTAATGCGTTTTAAACTCCTGAACTCAAGGCTATTTCACTTCATTTTCTACCTGGCAAGATACAGGCAGTCACGCAGTCAGAGAGAAAAGGAGATTTAGCTGCTGTCCAGCCAGGCTCTGGTTCAAAGCCTCTTGCTCAATGCAAGAAAGGAGTAGAGGCAGAGAAACTTTTGATAACAGGAGAAAGCTGGGATTTTGGTGCCCCCCCCTTCCCCCCAGCTGTCAGTTGATGAAAGCGTGTGTGGAATTACAAGCTAAGAAAGAAGCTGGTGGGCCAGCAAGACTGTCGATGCTTCAGAGAAGGTTGCAAAACCCTTCGCTTCCATGGAAGTCAGTAAGATCATGGACCTTACAACCCTGGAAGGCAGGTTGGTATTAACCCCTACTGGAGACAGTCGCATTTGAGAAGGGGCTTGCCCTAAAGCTTTGCCTTGGGCTAATTGGCAAGATCCCCAGTTCACACTGGAGCCACAAGAGCTCAGAAATGACGACAGGGAAAATGAAGGGCATTTTCATCACGTGCTCACATCCTAGCTTAACATCACGCAGCACAAATAAATAATCCCATGCAGAAGGCACCCCTTTCCCCCCCCCCCCACCCCCCGTGATCAGGATCTCTGATTTTAGTGCACAATTTCTTCTTAAATAATTATGACCAAAGTACAACACAGGCTAAAAAAAACCTCTAAAACAGCAACGGCAGCCTAGGTCAGAATGGTTTCTTCCTCCCGCCCCCAAAGTCAGAACTCCGACTTTCCCGTCGTCTGCAATGCAGAAAAAAGATGGGTTAAAATGAGTTGTGGATTTACTCGGGTGGGCTTGTGGTCAGTTGCATTTGGCCAGTCCACTGTGGTCGTTGAGGGGCATTGCTACGACAAGAGAAGGATGACTTGCAAGCCGTCACTTCTCGGTTACTTCAGCTTCTTAAAATATAGATGTGGTCTTGTCTCACAGCAGCCTGAGCTTCACCCTGAAAGAGAAGGCAAACCTGACTGCAACAAGTCCTATATACCTTATTCATAACTCCAGCCTGTCAATCAAAGCACCTGTTCTGGACAATACTGACAAGGCTTCCATTTATTTTAAAGTTATATGCCACCTCTTTGCTTCAAGAGCCATTCAAGGTGGTCTGCAAATTTTTTTTTGTTTTAAAGGAATCCAGATTATGGATCGGCCTTTCCCTTCACTCTCACCACATGCCTGGCACCCATTAGCAAAACCTCGATCCCTTCTTCCGCCCATTTTTTTAAATGGCAAGGGTTTGTCCTTTTACACTTCAATCCTGGACAGGTCCTAGTGGTTCAGTGGTTAAGAGCAGCGGACTCTAACCTGGAGAGCTGGGTTTGCTTCCCTACTCCTCCTCCACGTGAAGCCACTTGGGTGACCTTGGGCCAGTCACAGTTCTCTCAGAACTCTCTCAGCCCCACCTACCTCACAGGGTGACCGTTGCAGAGAGATAGGAAGAGAAGGCGATTGTAAGCCACTACAACCCTAGAGCTAATGTGGTGTAGTGGTTAAATGCATGGACTCTAATCTGGAGAACCGGGTTTGATTCCCCACTCCTCCACAGGAAGCCATCTGGGTGACCTTGGGCCAGTCACAGAACTCTCTCAGCCCCACCTGCCTCGGAGGGTGTCTGTTGTGGGGAGAGGAAGGGAAGGTGATTGTCAGCTGCTCTGAGACTCCTTTGGGTAGTGAAAGGCAGGGTATAAAAACCAACTATTATTATTATTATTCCCACTGGAAACTGTGGCTCCCTGACATCCTTAGACACCCGCCCAGCCTGGCATCCCTAAGGCAAGATGAACAAGCCGCGCAGTCAACACTCACATGGATTGTGGCTGTTGGTGTCTGCCTTGACAGCTTTGGGGAGCTTGGTGGAGTTCTGCTGGGCTTTGCTTTGCTCTTCCCCGCTGAGGAGCGCTTTGATTTCAGAGGGGATCTTCCCTTGGTCCATCGCCATGCACCACTGTTTGTACTAAAATACACACCAACAGAACAAACACTTGTAAGTTGACTGTGCCACAGAGGCAGAAGATGAATTCCAGCAGGATCAAAAGTTGCAGAAACTTTCCCACGGCTGTGATTGCTGCACATCCACCTCTCTACTCCAAAACATGCACAATTCCACATAAGTGCTGGGGTGGGTGGGGTGGGAGAGAAGAAGCAAGGATGGGGCTTGGGTTCATAGATCAGCTGCACTGGCTCCTTTCCTTTTACGAAAGGGGAAGCTTCTAACACTCAGTGGTCGAATCTGCATTTGCATTTTTAAATCAATTTCGTGCTGCTGTGACACCGTCTTTCTCTATGCTTTTTGAATGTTGTTTGGAGGGTCGAATCTGCATTTGTCTTTCCCACTGGTGTCCCAGCCTTCTGACTCCATCTTCAGAAAAGCTGTCTACATTTGGTGTCGCTTTCACACCTCAACAGTGCTAGCATACTTTTGCACGTCCACATATGTTTATCACCTTCTTGTGGCGGCTCCACTGTCATTGCACCTCCCCACTGCTTTAAAAGAATCTTCTCCAAACAACATTCGAACAAGCATAGAGAAAGAAGCAGCACGAAACTGATTTAAAAATGCAAATGCAGATTCGACCGAGAAAATTCTTTTAAAGCAGTGTGGAAGTGTAATGACAGTGGAGCCGCCATGAAAGGACGATAAACATATGCGGACGTGCAAAAGTATGCTAGCACTCTTGAGGTGTGAAAACGAAACCAAATGTAGACAGCTTTTTTGAAGATGAGTCAAAAGGCTGGGACACCAGTGGGAAAGACAAATGCAGATTCGACCACTATCGGTTGTCAGGGGAAGAACATAAGAGAAGCCAAAGAAGGAGAGCCCACCACCTCCGGAGGAAGCCTAACCGCTCTAACTGTCAGGAAGTTCTTCCTAATGTTTAGCCGAAAACTCTTTTCTGATTTAATTTCAAACCCGTCGGTTCTGATCCGACCTTCTGGGGCAACAGAAAACAACTCCGCACCATCCTCTAGATGACAGCCCTTCAAGCACTTGAAGATGGTGATCATATCACCTCTCAGTCATCTCCTCTCCAGGCGAAACATACCCTGAAGTTAACGCGTGGCAAAAGTATGCTGCTTAGCAGGAGGATACAGACGACCACTCTACCCTGCAGTCCACAAACACACTCCAGGGGCAATTTGCTTATCTGTGCAGACTCGCTCTCCCACGTGGGGAGAAAATGTTTTAAACACATCAGGGGCAGGGCAGGCTCAAGAATGTGGTTGGTGGCCCAGGTTCTTGGCGAAGACTTTTGAGCAGACAATAAAGGCTTGGGAATTAAAAAACAGGGTTAAGGTTTAAAGAGGGAGAGGGAGGGAGAGAAACGCAGTTACCATGTCCAACTCTTCTCGCAGTGCACAGATTGCCCTCTCTCTACTTGACACCAGCTCTTCCAGGTACTGGTACCGCAGCTTCTTCCGTGCCCGGCATTCTCGCGCGCTCTGCCGACTCCTCTCAAGCTTGGCTTTCAAATCTATTTTGGCTGGTTTATGGCCTCGCTTTCCCGGCTTCTTCACTTTGCCTCCAGCGACCTAGAAAGAAGGCCCAAAGGGTCACTTCAGCAACAGGTGGAAGGAAAAGACTGCTCAGGAATAGAGGTTGTGGAGTGTGAAAAGAAAAGAGCATTGTCAGCATCCTCACTGGACTCTGTGGCCTCCCAGACCTTTCTCCGCTTTCTATTATCAGATTCCAGCTACTGATCCTCAAGGTGGTCTAAGGCCGGGCCCTATTCTTTCAAATACCATCCTCAGCTACAAGAGTAGGATACAAATACTGATATACCCCATCAGCCTTCTATGTGAGGGTTACCACAATGAAGTACACAGAGCGCTTTAAACAGGTGTTTCATAAAACATTATATACTGTTAGGTCATCTGAAGTCTCAGTAACCAAACGCATTTAGGAGCTTTTGCAGCTAACATGGGACTGAGCAGGCTCTGGACAGCAGCGACGGACAGGAGGACTTGCCATGATGAGGTCCATGGGGCCGCGAAGAGTTGGACTCAACTGTGCAACTGAACAACAACAAGTTTGCCAGCGTCCTTTCCACCTTCCCCCATCCCATCCCCTTTCCTTTGCATCTGCCAGGAATCCAGCTGTGCCCAAACTTCTGCAGCTCAAAACTGCAGAGTGGGGCTAGAGATGGATTGCTGTGGCCACTGTTTTCTGTAGACCTAACCTGGTCCCATTATATTCAGTAGGACCTTACTTACAAGCTTTCAGCCTAAGAACATAAAAGAAGCCAATGCTGGATCAGGCCAATAGCCCATCCAGTCCAGCACTCTGTCACACAGTGGCCAAAAATACCAGGTGCCGTCAGGAGGTCCACCAGTGGGGCCAGGACACTAGAAGCCCTCCCACTGTTGCCCCCCCCAAACACCAAGAATACAGAGCATCACTTGCCCCTGACCTAGAGTTCCTACCTATACCTTGTAGCTAATAGCCACTGATGGACCTCTGCTCCATATGTTTATCCAATTCCCTCGTGAAGCTGTCCGTGCTTATAGCTGCCGCCACCTCCTGTGGCAGTGAATTCCATGTGTTAATCATTCTTTGGGTGAAGAAGTACTTCCTTTTATCCGTTCTAACCCAACTGCTCAGCAATTTCATTGAGTGCCCACGAGTTCTTGTATTGTGAGAAAGGGAGAAAAGTACTTATTTCTTTACCTGCTCTATCCCATGCATAATCTTGTAAATGTCAATCATGTCACCCCTCAGCCATTGTTTCTCCAAGCTAAAGAGCCCCAAGTGCTTTTAAGCTTTCTTCATAGGGAAGGTGTTCCAACCCTTTGATCATTCTAGTTGCCCTTTTCTGCACTTTTCCCAATGCTGTAATATCCTTTCTGAGGTGTGGTGACCAGAATTGCACACAGTATTCCAAATAAGGTCACACCAGGGGCATTACAATACTGGCTGATTTGTTTTCAATTCCCTTCCTAATAATCCCCAGAATAGCATTGGCCTTTTTTATTGCAGTCGCACACTGTCTCGACATTTTCAGTGAGTTATCTACTATGACTCCAAGATCTCTCTCTTGGTCAGTCTCTGCCAGTTCGGACCCCATCAACGTGTATTTATAGTTAGAATTTTTGGCCCCAATGTGCATCACTTTGCACTTTGCCACACTGAACCCCATTTACCATGTTGACG
This sequence comes from Gekko japonicus, assembly GCF_001447785.1. NCBI lineage: Eukaryota > Metazoa > Chordata > Lepidosauria > Squamata > Gekkonidae > Gekko > Gekko japonicus. Next base: position 56,823 of record NW_015166470.1, on the reverse strand, counting down.
CCCACTCACCTGTCCTCAACAGATCCCTTTGGAGTGCCTCACAATCCTCCCTGGTTTTCACCACCCTGAACCATTTAGTGTCATCCTCCTAATCAGTTTTTAATCAAACTACTCTACTAAATGATGAAGTCAGTTTTCATTAGGGAGGGCATCATTATTTTCCTGCATATTTTTACCTTGTGATATCAGGGATTTTGTTGATATTTGGAATAATTTTATTATACAACACCTGTGGGGATAAGAATACTAGCAGTCTTCCTCTGACACATCATCAAAAGAAAGCATGCTAAATGAAAGTGAAATTCTTTTAACTTTTTTTTTTAGATGTACGGCCCAAGGCCTCCTAAAGGAACTTTAATAGAATAAGCACTTCTGGGAAACTTCATTTGAAGATCACCACACACTCACTGATGGTGACTACATCACTGCCGACCTATATTATTCAATGGTTAGAGTGCTAGACTAGGATCTGGGAAAGCCAGTTGTGAATTGCCACTCTGCTGGAGAAGCTCATTGGGTGATCCTGGACCAGTCATACTCTTTCAACCTGGCCTACTTTGCAGGGTTGTTGTGAGGATAAAGTAGAGGTTACAAAAATTATGTCAGCCATCTTGGGTCCCCATTGGGGAGAAAGGTGGGATATGAATATAAGTAAATAAATTCAGTCACGGGCTCAGTTCATCTTCAAACCTTTAACAGGTTACCAGCCTCATTAACATTTTTAAAGGAAATGGGGCTATCCTATAACAGAGTGATTCAGGGAGGTTCTTTTACAAAGCAAACAGGACCACAAACTATACCACCACATACACTATGCATTATCTGTTGGCTGCATTATCCTGTTGTCAGCCCATTACTTTCGACTGATGTAATACCATTCTTTGTACTGTGTGTTTGTTTATTTATTGTATCTGTATCCCACCCAATCCCACAATGAGCTCAGGGTGGCTCACAACAAAAATAAAAACAATAAATATATGATTAAAAACCAGTTAAGTAAAACACGATGGCAGCTAAGAAACATAACATCAGTCCAAAGCAGCTCAATACACTTCCCATGAAATGTTAGCAGGATGGTAGGCACCTGTAGGTCTACTAAGGGCAGGGGAGTCCAAAGATGGTAAAATCCACTGCCTCAACCAAAGGCCTGGTGGAACAACTCCACTTTGCAGGCCCTGCAGAATTGTAGCAAGTCCCACAGGGCCCTGATCTCAATTGGGAGATCGTTATGCAATCGTTATGCTTTGCTCCAGATTTCTGCAGTCCTAGTACTATTACATTGCTTATTAGATGCCTCATTATACTGATCGGATCATCTTACACTGTGTGTAATCTATCTTCAGCCTCAGTGAGAAAGGTAAAAATAGTAAATGAAATAAATATAAAAAATAATCGAGTATCCAGGTCTTAACAGACAAACCCCACAAACAAGACTACTTACTTTGCTGTCATCCATAAGTGCAACCCCCGAATTCTTACATGAGCAGAAGAGAGCTCACCCTCTGGACTGGGGGCAGCAAACGGCCGCCTGCATTACATGCTGCTGCAGCTGCTACTGCTTCCTTGTTTTGAACCCTTTTCACTCCTGTACACACCAAACTCCCGCAGCACCACGCTGCTCATTGGGAAATGTAGTACCGAACCATCGTCTCTGCGTCAAGAAACAGGAAGCGTCTGAGAGCTAAGACTACAATTCCCATGAGGCCACAGAGTTCTTTAACGTGATTATGCTAAAAAACCGACCGCGAAGAATAACGTAATCTGCATCATTATCATATCAAAGCGAGTTGCGAGAGCGACACTTCATGGGTCTTTAGGCGGAGCCTCCTGAGTTCCGGCCGGAACAGCGGATTCCCAAATAAGGACTACATTTCCCAGCAGCCTCCAGCAATTGCCCTGTGGGGTGACACCTGACTGTTGGCTGAAGCGGGACGGTTTTATTTTATATAAAATCTTTATGCGCATATGAGCAAAACCAAAATATGGGTGCTTTTTGAAGACGTTGAAGAAAGCTGCGGTGCCGCGTGTTCTGTGGATGTAACTTTAGGCCGATGAATTATGTTTTATGATGGTTTTGAGGCTTACCAACCTCTAGGTGGCACCTGGAGACCTCCTGCTATTACAATTGGCAACCCTAAAATCAAACCATAATCCATCGTTCCTGCTGGTTTTCTGAGCACTGCGAGAACAGGGAGGAAGGTGTACTAAAATAGCAACAGGCTTCAGGGGCCCTGTTCAACTATCCATGGGCTCTGGACTCATGCTCCCAGCTTTACTTGGTGATGAGGTCAGTCATGCCTTATGATGGCCGCAGGCTACATCTAAAAGATTTGTGTCCAGAGGGCTGGACAGAAAACTCGCCAAAGGGATCCGTGTTTGGGTGACATTTCTGTAATTCAGTAGCCAGTTTCCACCAGTGACCGTTTCCTTTTCTGGCTCCCCCC
>NW_015166470.1:29829-54369 GCF_001447785.1 Gekko japonicus | reverse complement strand
CCAATCCATAATTAATAAGAGAGAGGCTGATTTTTGTCATAACTTTTGTGTGCGTCTGTTTTCCTGTTTGTTTAAGACAGGGGTGTCAAACATGCAGCCCGGGGGGGCCAGATGAGGCCCCCAGAGGGATTCTCTCAGGCCCACAGTGGGACTGGTTGTCTACTGCTGCTGCTTCCAGTTCTGCTGCTGCAGCTGCAGCATCATGGTAGGTTTGCAGCTTACAAATACACACCTGAACAGCATACTCAAGATTGCAATAGCACAGATATTTTGATGCAATAATTCAGAGCAAGAGGTGTCAGTTATCAGACACAGTTAAATAAACAAAGTATTACAAGAGTGTTAATGTTTTAAGCATGTTTTTAAGTTAAAAGAAACCTTTGTGTTTGTGTCCTTTATAACGTTTATATCTCTGCTACCTGGCACTACATTTTATGACACACAAGGTCTCATTTATGTCAGATCCGGCCCTCATAACACATGAGTTTGACATCCCTGGTTCAAGAGCATTGTAGCACTAGACTTACAAGCCAGGTTTTTTCCCTTTCATGTTCAACCGAGGTTTTTCTGCGCCACCAAAGCAGCGTTTCTTAACACTGTGACTGTCTTCAGCTGTCTTTTCTCCTTTCTTTCTGATATTTCCTCAAGCACTATTAGCTCTTGCCACTAAAAAGGAGGTAGTGTTTAAGGTGCTGTGGAACTCCTTGTTCTTGGAAAACTTGTCAATCCTCTTCTTTTTTATAAATACATTCTTTTAGACAAGAATTTAAGGATTGCATCTGGCCTTTTAACAGCAACAGTTCAGTTGACTATATGCCTGTAGATTTTGTGATACATGCAAAACTCAAAATGTAAAAAAAAAGTTCTGGAATGGCTGAAATGGCTTCACATTTTGTGAAAACAGTTTTCTTCACCAGAAGAAAAATTATTGTACAATATTTTGGCTGAAAAAATAGACTTGAACTGATAAAACTGATTTACGGAATGGAAAAGATGCACAGCAGACGGAATTGACTTGGAAAACTTGCAAGTAAAAGTTATGTCATTTTGTCTAGTTGGGTGTCCTTTTTGTTGCAGTTTTATGTTTAATGTCCATATAGTATTTCTGAAATAAAATATTTAAAAATACAAAATCAATTACAGCTTAGAAGTAAAAATTATTTCTTGTGTTCATTAATTTAGGAAAAATTGAAAGTTGCAAATGCTGAAGAGAGAACTTCAATTCTTTATGTTTTTATGTCTTTACTTCTGATTCATCTAGGAATTATCGTTTTGTTACAAGGGCTTCTTACAGCTTCTTTGCAAACAGGCAAATAATGGAAGTGAACAGTTGCCAGGAATCCAAGTGAGATCTCTGGATAGCTTTATGCTTATGTACTGTTTATATTTATTACTTGTTGTGAGACCTCATGTGTCTGTGCCACTTCCTAATCACGGACCCACAACAACCAGTGTTTGGACTGCAGAAAGATTGTTAATCAACATATCCATTCTCTGTAATGTGAAGTTGTACAGTTTGAGTTATGTGAATTGGTTTCCTTATACTGCCTGTTGGTCCATCTTCTGCTGTGAATTTTGACCTTGTTTTGCTCTTTACGTGTAATGGGCTGCTGGCCTCTGGTCCTGATGCTTCGTGCAGCCCCCCTGGAGCAGCTGCTTTCCATGCAGAAGGTCCCCCAGTTCAGTCTCTGGAATCTCCTGTTCTCAAGTTGGATCTCAAGTGGGAGATGTTGGGAGTAACCTCCCCTGCCTGAGACCCTGGAAGACCCCTTTTTAAAAAAGCTGTTTATTAAAACATCTACTCCTGCCTTTCCAAAGAGCTCAGGGGTGGCTAACACAGCTTGGTGGCGAAGAAGAAGAAGAAGAAGAAGAAGAAAGAAGAAGAAGAAGAAGAGCAGCAGCAGCAGCAGCAGCAGCAGGAGTAGGAGTTGATTTTTATACCCTGCTTTTCACTACCCGAACGAGTCTTGGACCAGCTTATAATTGCCTTCCCTTCCTCTCCCCACAACAGACACCATGTGGGGTAGGTGGGGCTGAGAGAGCTCTGAATGAACTGTGACTAACCCAAGGTCACCCAGCTGGCTTCATGTGGAGAAGGAGTGGGGAATCAAACCCAGTTCTCCGGATTAGAGTCCGCTGCTCTTAACCACTACACCACACTGGCTGCAGTTGCTGATTGCCTATCTCACCAGGGTTACCACCAGGATCATCCATGACAAATGTGCTCATCTCTCCCAGTTGGCAGCCATCCATGACCTGGAAAGGGTAAGGCCGGGCCTTTGCTCTCTGCAAGCATTGCATTGGGGGGGGAGGGAGGGATTAGATGCAGCATTCAGGTCCCAAAAACTGACATTGGGCTGCATCACACACTTGCTGTTTTTCAGCCTGGTTGAAGGGCAAGTGGATTGGGAAATGCCTGGAGATTTGGGGGGTGGAGCCTGAGGAGGGCAGGGTTTGGGGAGAGGAGGGTCATTAACAGAACATAATGCCAAAGTGACAATTTTCTCCACGCGAATTGATCTTTGTTGCCTGGAGATCAGTTGTAATCCCAGGAGATCTCCAGCCACCACCTGGAGGTTTGGCAAGCCTACTGTGATACCTGTTCGGCTCCCTGTCCCTCTCCCTGACCCAGGCCTTGTTCCCGTGCCATCTCTGTCCTCGTCAGACTGTGCGAGAGTCAGACTGGACTGTGCGATTGAACAACAACAACAACACAAATGTTGAGTACTGATCAGCAGGGTTTTTCCCCCTGGGGAAACGTGCAAGAACAGAGTTCCAGAACCTTTTGGACAGAATCCTTCTAAAATGTTTAAAAGTTCGTGAGTTTTCAGTATACAGACTGAAAACTTCATTTCTCTCTTGAGGGTTCCGACACCTCTATTTAAAAAAACAAACAAACAAAAGCCCTGCTGATCAGAGATTCCTTTACGGAAGGTGTACACAACCACAGAGTGCAGTTAGGGGGTGCTACCTGGAGATCCTGGGGGTGGAGCCTGAGGAAGGTGGGGTTTAGGGAGGAAGGAACTTCAGATAGGTTATAATGCCATGGAGCCCGCCTTCCAAAGTGGCCATTTTCTCCAAAGAGAAAGAACTGATATTGTCAAGACAGAGAAAGGAAGCCTGGAGCTCTATATTCAGTGCATCTGGGAGAATAAAGAATTATGGGTCCTGAAGATCTCACATTTAAAATTAAGAACAAGTTTCTAGCCCTCTGAAAGCAAAGATCTGGAGGGCTGCCCGTCACTACAACCTCTCCACCTTCCTTACCAGCTGCTGCTCCCCAGTTTCCTTCTCTTTATCCCACTTGTCCTAGCAAAAGAACATGCCAAATGGTTTAGGGACTAAACCTGGGAAGCAGAGGGAGTATCGTGGTGAGCAAAACTGCTCACAGAGGCAGTGCCTATCTGCTCACAGAGGCAGTGTCTATCTCACCACGGTGACCACCTCAACCATCTGTGACAAATGTGCTCATCTGTCCCAGGTGGCAGCCATCCCTAACCTGGAAGGATAGGGCCGGCTTTTGCCCTCTGCTAGCACTGGGTTGGGGGGGGAGGATTACGTGCAACATTCAGGTCTAAAAGTTGCCATTCGGCCTTTAGTATCTGAGGCCTCCCACGTCACACACTGGCTGGGTTTCAGACTGGCTGAAGAGCATATGTTTCTGAGCACAAGCAGAGCACACATTCCTCATTCGTCTCTCAGTGGTGCCTCCCACAGAGGCCAGCATCTGACTCAGCCAATCTAGAGCACAACTACTAGGTTTGGTACCTCCTAGCCGTGCTCCCCCCCGTGTCTTCTGGGTGGCACATCCCTCTCACTTTTTCTGCCACTTTCATAGCCTTGCTTTTCCATCTCTTTTTTCAGATGACTGAGATCTTGGACTACTGCGGTCCAAACTTGGACCTGTTCACCTGGTGTCTTACTCCAGCCTAGGTACGGTAAGTGCTGGCCCTCCAAACTGACTTCTGCAGCAAAGATATCAAGCGATTGTGCTTGTAGCCATCTGGAACATCTCCCTGCAAGGCCTGAAACCCCATCCTGATAGTGCCGGCTGCTCAGAAGGGTCGAGAGTTGAATCAAGACCTCTCCTAACAGGGAAATGGCTGAACTGCTCATTGTGAAGCTCAGCTGATCCCTTGTCACCTATGAGAAGTGAAAAGTCCTACATTTAGACTGCTTCATGCCGGACATGGTGAAACTCGGGTACTCTCAGATACTAGAGCAGACATTAAATAATAGTTCTGATGGATTTCTGCCTTGGTCATCTGCCTGTTAACATGCATGCTGCTATCTCCATGCCGTATGCACCATACTTCATACTAGCTCGGCAGAAGCTCCTTGACTGGTGTCCTGATTCCCTGCCAGTTTGCGTATTAGGAGTGGTAAGCTAATGGTTACCATTTGCCATGCTGAAAAAGAGCTTGTGTTTGGGCAGGGGTACCACGTGGATTGTATCAGGCGCATCTTTGAGATGGCTCCTGCCTCCCTCATGTGATAACCTCACTTTCTACAGGGTGCAGAAAGATTATCTGTGTCTCCCCCCTCCCCTCCCATCAATATTATCCACCCATCAAACTTCCGGTGGGTGGATCGGTGATGGCGGTCGCTCTCCTTGAAGCGACTAGCACACCTTCGGCTTGGAGGAGTGCCACCTCAAGTGGCACTCCCACGGAACCCTTGCGGTGGGTTCCAAGCCAGAGAACTTTTGAGGGTTAGCCTCTTCAACGGCTCGAAGCTATGGAATAGAGGCTTCCCTCCACCCTGATGGTCCAGCCGATGGGTGACTTATGGGTGTAAGCCAATCTGACCGGGACAAGCACAGGAGATCAAGCGGAATAGCGATGGAAGAGAGAAAGGTCAGAAGTGACCAACAATGAACGTGAGTGAGAGATGCAGGGAGGGACGCCTCCTGAGCAATTGAATAGATCAAAGAAGCGAAGGAGGGGAGAGAAACAGCGTTACATTTTGAGAGACTTACTTGAGCTTGGATAGAGAAACAGTGAGTCTTTTGAGCTCTGAAACAGAGGTGTTGAATTGTAAACAAAGAGAGAACATGGCGGTTCCACGAGGGAAAATAAAACTGAAAGGCAGCCAGAGTCCAAGATCGAAAGAGGGAGCAGACGTTAGCGGATATGCTGAAACCGGTATTGGAGCAGCTCGGTGGTATTAACCAGCAACTGGCCACACTAAACCAAAACTTCGCCTTGCAGCAGCGCCAGCTGGCAGAGATGGAGAAAAAAGTGGAGCAGGCAACTGAGAAGCTGGTAGAGATGGACACCGGGAACAAGAAGATGAGGAAAAGAGTGACAGAGGTGGAAATAAAACAAAAAGCTGCAGGAAAACCGTTTACTTCAGCTGCAAATGGAGAAAGCAAACATGACTCTCAGATTTCAGGGACTGCCTGAAAAGGAAAAAGAAGATTTGAAGAAGACTTTGGGAGAGATCATCGCTCCAGTAACAGGCTTATCAGCGGATGAAATAATAAAAGATATAGAGTCTGCCTATCGGATATATTCTAGAGAAACAGCGAGTCTTTTGAGCTCTAATTACATTTTAAAAAATAGCCTGCCTGGGGAGATTGTAGTCAAGTTTGCAATAAGACAGACTAAAGATGTTATATTAAAGGCAACTTCGGCAAATCCACTGAAAATTGGGAATTGGGAATACAAATATTAAGACTCTAAAAGACATCCCATTTGAAATCCCTCAAAAGAGGAAAAGCTACAAAAAATTAATCTCATTTCTTCAGACAAATGGAATACAATATCGGTGGGCGATCCCTGAATGTGTCATCTTTAAAATTAATGATAAAAGAGAGAAGATTGACTCCATCTTTAAAGCAAAGGAATTTTTGAGAAGACAGCTGGGGCCAGAAACAGAACTCAAAGATGAAGAAACAAAATTGAGTGATTCTGCTACCTCTGGAACGGTGGAGGACTCTGAGGAGGAAGCGGGTGCGGGAGCAAGCAAAACAGTGTATGATTTCTCTAGCAAAGGCCACTGTTATTCCATAAGCATAATCTCTGCTGGGTGGAGGGGGAAGACTGGAGGCTTGTTCTGAGGTTGCCTGTCACCTGAAAATGGAGACCCCTTTTTCAGAGCTGTGGCTAGCTCTGTGTTTCAGAACCAAGAGTGCCTTCCTTGGCCTGAATTTTGTGGGTCTCTGGATCAGGTTAGAAGTAGAGTGCCCTTGCTATGGGGCTACCCAATAGTAAAAGGCAGCGCCTCTGGCTTACAATTCCCCCCCTTGAAGCCGGTGTTGCGTTGGAGTAGAATGGCCTTGTGTCTGGGCACTTCAGAGGACTATGTGGCCCTCAGGAATGACTGTTCTGACTGCTAGGATGAGTTTACACAAATAATGATTTATTTATAAAAGAATAAAATATGTTTCTGGGTATTTTGAACTGTTGTTGAAGAAAAGAACTTATAAATATAACTGATAAAGCTGGGCATCACACACGGTCTCTCAAAACACCAAAACTCAACTCTGACAGCCTTAGCCACATAGGCTAAACTGTTTTTCTTAGCCACACAAGCTAAATGGTTTGTCTTAGCCACAACAGATAGACTCAAACTGCTTCTTCTGCAATACAAGCTAAAAAACTAAACTCCCCACACTCATCTCTCCAAAACCAAGAATCAGAGACACCCCTTTTCCCACTCAGTCACATCACACTCATCTCCCTCCATCACTCTGCTTACATTACTGCAGTCAAACTAAACATTTAAAGAAACAAACACACACACACACCAAAACATGAAATCATTACAAAGACCATCATCAGATTCATAAACCATCCAGCCATCTTTGGCTGCCATTATAAAAGGTAGGGTTTTGCCTTGGAAACCATTTTCTTTCGGGATTTGACTGTGGAAAAGATGGAACTGAAAGGACTGTGGGGCACACTGAGGAAAGATCACATGCAACGAGCCCATGTCAACCAACCCTCTGCCTCCCTGGCTCTGCCACAATTATACTTCCATTAACTTCTTGTGATCTCCTGCTTGCAGCTTCTTTCTTCGATTCCGGATGCTGATCCCTAGCCCGCTTCATCCCTGGTCCTGCTGCAGTATCTCAGCTTCCTCCAAATGCATCCACATGGTCAGTTCTCCTAAAGTGCTTTGAGAATACTTCAGGAGAACTGTTATTTCAGATAAAAGTCTTTTGTGTGTACACTTCCCTCCCCAATAGATATTGATTCATGACCATGACATACCAAACTTTTCTTAACCAATCTCAGCTGTTAGTTTTGGTTTCCCCCAGTGCAGGGATCCATATTCTAGCAGCTGTCAATAAATTCAGCATCTGAATCCTGTACTTGCTTGGCATAAATAATTGTTCTGCTCATGCCCCAAATAAAGACAGCATGTACAAGCAAATGGGTTGAGCTGGGATTTACTATGGCGGCAATCACACACACTAAATAATCCATTTTCAATCCACTTTCAGTGCACTTTCCAACTGGTGGATTTTACTGAGTGAACTGGCAAAATCCAGTTGGAAAGTGCATTGAAAGTGGATTATTTCGTGCGTGTAACCGCTGCCTACTTGATGCTGATCTGGGTCATAATCATGCCCCCACCAGTGTGGGCACCTTACCTATCAGCCTGCCTGAGGCATGCCATTGTGATGAGCTCCCATGCTCTGGCTGCGAGCATGAAGCGGTGATAATCCCCCAGAGATTTTCCTAGCCTACTAACCTAAGGGACACTGTCACATCACCATCCTCCCCCCCACCCATGCTGGCAAAAACAAGTGGCCAAGATGATGAAGGAAATGTCACTGTGTGGATGCCATTGCAAAGACACCCCTGGGGATGGGAAGGAAACCCAAACAAAGCTGCCTGATTCTCTCGAGGCAGATTTGGTCTTGTCTTCGAGCCTGCAGAGTGTGTAGTGGCTTATCTTTTTTAAAGATAACACAGTAGTCAACTTAAAAAGAATAAGTTTATTAAGTTAGTAAATGTAATTCCTTCTCACTCCATCCTGCTAGCTGGTAACAGTTAGCAGAGCTTGCAGGTGTGTTATATTTACATCCTTTATCCTTCTGGCAGTACTGCCAAAAAAACAACTAGAAACTTGAGCAAGTTCACTGTTCGTAGCTGGGAAGAGTACCCACAGTTTCCTTTTGAAAATGAATCAGTACAGTCTCTATTGGACTCCCTGCCTGGTCCAGGATACCGCCTATATTTTTCCCCTCCAAAACCCCAGCTGCCAGTATCTGACCTTTGGTTGCTGACAGTTAAACTGCCCTAGGTTTGTGTTTGCATCTTTTTCTCACTTCAGAATTCCACTCAGCCTTTCAAATCCAATTTCTCCGCACTGAACAGGGAGAAAGAGTCCCATCTGTAGCTGGGGAGAAGTATACTTGGAGGCGGTTTGGCCTAGGAGGGCATTTCCAAAACAGTCAATTTCATCTATTTTATTCTTAAAGGTTTTCCTCTATAGCTCAAAACATATTCCATGTAAAACAATCATAATGCAAAGTTTTTTTAAAAAACTTTATAAAAGAGGAGAATTGGTATTTCTCTTTCATATTACAGATGCTAATGGTTGTCAACTGTAAATAAACACATACATTACAGATGTCAACTTTTTAGGCCTTCATCGAACCCTGATCTGCAGGAACTCAACAGGGTTGGAAACATTCTACACCCCTCTGCTAGGAAAATGTTCCTTTCCTCAGTGCAAAAGAAGGTAGCCTAACCAGCTACTGCTTGCCTTATAATCAAACCATTTCCACTGCAACCATTCCATAGAGACAGGGCCGGCTCTCTCACTAGGCCAGCTAGTGTCTGGCCTAGGGCGCAGGCTCGTCCAGGGCGCCAACTGCCCTGCTGCCGCCCCCCCAAAAGCCCCCACCGTCCCTGCCCAAAGCCACTGCCCTGCCTCAGCTCGCTGCAGCACGCATTCTGCTTGCCCAGCGGCCCATTGGTCCGCTGGCTGCTGCACAGCTGCGCACCCATCGCCGATTTGCCCCCGCCACCCTCTGAGCCAGCCAGCAACAGTCGCACTCGCCGACGCCGGCAGCAGCCCCACCCAGCCACTAGCTAGCCCAGCCCGCAGGGAAGGTAAATTCATCCCCTCTGAGCTAGCCAGCAACAGTCACACTTGCCGATGCCGGCAGCAGCCCCAACCAGCCACTAGCCAGCCCAGCCCGCAGGGAAGGTAAATTCATGAGCTGGCCCTGGGGGGTGGGTGGCGGGGGTGGTGAGGGGGGTGGCAACAGTGGGGATGGTTGAGGGGGATGGTCGAAGGGGCGAGGGCGGCAGCAGCGGCGGGGGCACCCCGAAGGCTTCCAACATGCTGCCTGCAGCAAGCCAGCGAAGCAAAAGTGCCGTCGCCGGCGTCGAGGCGGGGGGGGCGGATTAAGGCTCCCTTGAAGTTGTGGCGTCTCATGAGCAAAAATCCTACTTTGTGAGCTGCTGACATTAAAGTTCTGAGCGGGCGATTTGGCTGCTGCATGAATTCGTTTGCTCTGGAGCCGCATCCTTCCTGAGCTGAGGCACGCCTCCCCCCTCCCCTCCCCCTTCAGTGGCAGCGACAGCGGGAGGAGGAGGTGGTAGCGGCAAAAGGATGGCTGGGGAGGCTGGCGAGGTTCTCCTGCGCGGCGCTGCCTGGTCGCCTGCCGAAGGAAGGCCCACACACACACATACAAGAAAGGTCACTGGTTTCGGGTGGCGCTGCAATTCGCACACAACCCCCGTGCGCTGCCCCGCTTCTCTCCACCCAATAAAGGGAGAAGCCGGGAGAGGCCCGTGCAGGAGCTTGCACGCCAAGCCAGGGGTTTGCAGGGTTTGCACGGCCTCCCCCACCTGGAGGCGCAGGGCAGGTGGGCAGGTGGGCAGAGGGGGCAGTCCAGAGGAGGAGGAAGGCTTCCGTCTCTCCAGGCTCTGCCTGGAGATTGGCAACCCCATAATTGGGTGTGCGGGAGGGGCGCCAGAAGGTAGCCCCGCCTAGGGCGCAAAAAACCCTCAGGCTGGCCCTGCATAGGGATGCAAGATGTCATTCGCTCTTTATTTCAAAAACCTGAGGTCCATGGTCTCTGATCCCAGCACTCAGTCCTTTGTTTTCCCCCAGATGATGGTCGCTTCTTCCACCAATGTCCCATACCCAAGGTTTCAACCACCATGGAGACAGAGAACCCCAAAGCTGCATCACATGACCGTTGGGCACAGAGGAGATTTGGCAATCATGTTCACAGAGGAAGCTACTCTCTGGCAGTGAAGGCTTTGGACAGATCAGTTCAGATTGGGTTTCTGTTAACAGACCCAAATATGCCTACATTTGGACAAGTAATAAACCACCTGGAGTGTTAGTAAACACATGTATAGCCAGTTTGTGAGAAAGAGCCAACATGTGTTCTCTTTACAAATGGAACTAGGGACCAGTATCAGGATAAAAAGGTGATTTTGATCCCACCATCAGCTGCACATGCGTTGTACATAACCCGAGAATTCCTATGTGCATGTATAAAGGGAAAAAACAGTGTCCACTGTGCACCAATCATACATGTGTTTACTTTAACTAGAATAAGGTTAAACTGCTTTCGGTCTTTCAGAAATCCTGGAAATCCTGGAGAAGGAAGGCAGGGCATGAATCCAGACACACAAGTTGTGGCTACCATGTGGGTTCTTGATAGGCTTGCCAAGTCCCCCCGGGGGGCGGGGAAAACCCCGCCCCAGAGGCCCATTCCCTGCCGGTGGCGGATCGGGCCCCAGGGGGAACCCCACCCCCAAAGCACGCGACGTGCACGTCACCCGGAAGTGACGCGACCACGGCGGGCACGCGAGGTCACAGTCATCCGAGGGAAAACTCTATGGTTTTCCCTCGGATGGTCGTGGCCCCGCCCCCAGCATGCCCGGCGTGGTCGCATCACTTCCAGCGCCGCTTCAGACTTGGCAACCCTAGTTCTTGAATAAGTTGTGGAAGTCAGTCCCATGACAGGGATCCAGTTTCAGTGTGCCCCACAGTCTTCTCAGTTCCATCCTTTCCATAGTCATAACCCAACAGAAAATGGTTTGCAAAGCAAAACCCTACCTTTTAAAATGGCAACCTAAGATGGCTGGATAGTTTATGAGTCTGATGGTGGTCTTTTTCTTGGCAGTTTCCATGAAAGGGAATAGGGATTTTCACAACCCTTCAGCAATGACCATAAGCCCATAACCTGGTATATGAAGGAGTGGCAACTTCTTCTCACCCTTTCACAAGCACCACGGCCCCAAAATCCTTACCCACCACCACGCCCACTGTACCTGTTTTCCTTCCCTTTAATCACTTTTGAGGTTCCCCGTTCCCTTCCCTCCACCTTCCCCACCATTCCTTATTCCATCCTCTGGGCCATCTAAACAACCCTGATGCCCCTTCCATTGGTCCCCAAGAGGAGCCGGTGGAGTGGGAGGCCAGTGGCTGGCCCCTGTCCTCCTCCTCCTCCTCCCCGCCACTCCCCCATCTGCCCTGCTGCCCAGAGATCGGTCCCTGTCACCCGGATGCTGGGCCCTCCTCACACTGATGCCACAATGCCAGCCTCACAAAGCGCCCGGGAGCCAGAGGTGTATAAGTACGCCTGAGCCTCGGCAGTTGGGTTCACAGCAGAGGCTGTCAACCAAGCGGCCCACCACTGGGCTAATGGTAAACCATCAAGAGGACCGGTGCCGAATTTGAAAGTGGAGGTCGGTGGGGAAGTGGCGAAGTAGACAGACAAAAGCCGTTTTACTGAAGACTGCCTTTGGCTTGCTGGTTTAGTTTGGAATGACTGGCACTCCAAATGGGAGTTTTTCCTTGTGGCTTTGAATGGGTTTTTATAATTGTTGTTTTCTCTGTTTTGTTTCAAAGGCTCCAGAAACAGCAAGATCTGTGAAGGGTGTGCTGAAGACGCAGTGAACTGGGGTTTCCCTCCCCTCCCTTCCCCAGCTCACCCGCACCCCCTCCTCCACTAACCTTTCTCCACTAACTCTGTTTCTCCTCCTTTGACTTTTCTCTCCGTCTTCTTTTAATTCTCACCTCCGCTCTGTCGTAACTCCTTTCCTTCACTCTGCCTTCTAACCTCTTACCTCCACTGTGCCTCCTAACCCTCTCTTCCTCCTCCTCTTCTTCCTGCTCTGTCTCTGCCATCCCGTCTTCCCCTGCCTTCCTTTCCCCGCTCTTGCCATCCCTGCTTCCCCTCCCTCCACTGGCCCCACTGCTCCCTATTCCACTCCCGCCACCCCCCCCAACCAATGACTGGGGCGCTGGAGGGAATGGAACAGGGGGTGGTTGGGGGTGGTGAAGGAACGGGAACCGGGGGCACGCCAGCTGCGGACCTCCCATTCCATTGTTTCCCAAGGGGAACCGGTGGAATGGGGGGCCTGAGGCTGACCCCCTCCTCTTCCTCCCCCCCCCGGGAGTGGGAACTCCACGGTAGCTGCGCCAGGCAGTGGCCCTTGCTAGAGAAGTCTTCCACTGGAGCCAGTGAGGTAAGCGCTTTCCTTTGTCTTGTGTCCGCCCTGTCTCAAGCAAATTTGCATGACCCCTTTCATTGCCATTCAACACCTGATATCATGAATGCTCTTTTAAAATGTATTTGTGCTGAAACAATTTTTTTATCTTTTAGGAAAACCATTTTCAAAATCCACTTCCAAGAACCAGAAATAAGTTCTTACTCAGGCGGCAGAGTGTCGAGATGGCAGAGCACAGGAGATTGGCTCCTTGACGCCCAAGAGAATTGGCTCCTTGACTGTGCAGCGACTTCTGGATTCCCCAATGAGGAGAGAAAAGAAGTGTCAAGACCCTGTGAGGGCACAATGCCTTCAGCTATTTGGGGCTGAACATGATCCAGATCCCCGAGGGTCAGAGCCGACGGGCAGAGTCATGGCTGAAGCAGCAAGTCAGTTCTGCCGCACCTTCGAGTTCCCTCCTATTGAGGAGAGAAAGGATGTGTCAAGACCCTGTGAGGACCTGATGCCTTGGTTTGGGACTGAACATGTTACAGATCACCAAGGGTCAGAGCCGACGGGCAGAACATGGTACAGATCCCTGAGGGTCAGAGCCAACGGGCAGAGTCATGGCTGAAGCAGCAAGTCAGTTCTGCCGCACCTTCGGGATTCGTCGTCAGGGCTTCTGTGCCGAGGCCAGCCGCAGAAATGATTTCCAAGTCATTCTATTGAATAATAATAATAAATAAATGTGTCTGGGTTTCCACTGTGTCCTTATGGGTCAATAGGGGCCTCCTCCGAATTGTACCAGCCTTGGGTTTTTAAATGCTGCTGATAAAGGCCGATTCCCTGTGCCTTCTCTGCCAAGGGGTTCACACAACGGAGGTGCCTGCTCTTTCGGTCACCAATTTGCCCAAAGGCCTGATTTGATAGAGCTGGGCTCAAAGGAAGCTTCCCACTCCCGGGTGAGACCTGGTTTGACAGAGCCTCAGATTCTCCAAGAGCAGTTTGTCCCTCCTCCTGGTTCCATCATAGCCTTTGGAATGATCAATGACGGTTTGGGTCTCCTGGCTGCTTCCATTTTCAGTATCTGATAAACTTACTCTTCCAAGCCCAGCCTCTTTGGGGGCAATTTCCGCTTCTCGGTTTCATGTATGCTGTTACACTCTCTTCTTCCAACCAGGTAATAGCCCTGACTCTCCCCACAGTTCTCACTCTCACTGCTGCTTCTGGAAGACAGTGCTCATTTCAGCTGGGTTAGCATCTTTAAACTTGTGTTTGCCTCTCTGGTGCATAGACCTCTCTACCCTTCTTGCAGAAAGAACCTCTGCCATTGTGGGTGGAAACTGCCAGCCAGGGGGCAAAATGGCAACATTCCCCGTCACCTGGGGAACAACCTGAGCTGTTTTACAAAATGCAGAGCGATTCAGGTGTTGTTTCCCCTGCGCTGTTGATCTTTGGTTCTTGACCCTTTCCAGGGCAACCCTTTTAGCCTACCGATTGAGTTTCCCTTTGCCTTTCTGCCTTTATACCCTTTGGGTCAGTGGCAGCTAAAAAATCTGATAAATAGAATTTAGTCAATTCTTATTTTTCTAAGATTGCTACCTTTTTTTGCTTCCCCAGCTGCTATTTTCTGGCTTCTCACCCCCCCCCCCCCCATCTACAGGTGACACCATAACAGAATTTGGTTTTCAGCGTCTGGTTTATCTCCCTTCAGGGGATTTGTGTTTCTCTCTTTCCGAGATGGAGCTAATGTGCATCACTACGTTGGTCTCAGCCCTGCCTTTTTCTCAGGGCATCTTTTTAGCTCTGAGCCTCTGGACGTTAGTGTCATCTCAGATGCCCCCTTCCCGATAGGGTGGGGACCCAGCGGTGGGCATGTGTCCCTCAGTGGCTTGCTAATCTTCCAATGCGGAACTGCACAGAAGCCACAACAATGAAAACACAATGATGCTGTAATGACTTCATGTTTAACTGTGTGTGTGTGTCTTTAAAAGTTTGGTTGCATGGTGATGAGAGATAGTCTAGAGGGCTATTTGGTCTTGCCCCACAATGGAGCCTTCCATGCCCTGTCCTTTAGCTCCTTTCCTGACAGGGACCCCCGTCTCCGGGGAATGCCCTTCTAATCCCTCTGCAAGGTTATCTGGTTGTCCCCCCCCCCCCTTGGGCTGTTTTGCTGCGCAAATTGCTCTGCCGTCTGCACATAGGTTCCTTTATGGGGCATGCTGTCCATCCTTTCCTTGGCTACATCATGCCTGCTGCACTGCTTTCATTGCTATGGTGCGGATCTTGCACCTTTAAGTGGAAAAGAGTCCCTACCGCGGCTGTAGCAGGGTTTGGGCCCTGATTCTTGCACTGTCGGTTGTGATTTGGTTCAGAGAGACTCAGGGTGCATTCAGACGGGGCATTTGCAACGGTATAGGATCCGGTTGGAATCGGTGCATTTCATTCAAGTATACCAGCTCTGAAATAAATACATCCTGAGGAACACATAGTCCCTTGAAAGCCTAAAGACCCGACCTACCTACCCAGTAGAAAAAATATTATATTATAAAGGTTTGGAAAGCCTTAAAATTTCCTGGTGGCAGCCGGATATACAGAGTAAAACAAAACAGAAAGAACATTTTAAAGTAAAACCAGACCTCCCCAGTTAAGGGGGCGTCACAGATGCACTTACCTGTTACCTGTTCATCAAGTGGTCTTCTGTGTGGGGACATATCCTGCTCTCCTGCCCTACTGTGAACTCTTGGGAATCTATGTTTCTTGGGGTCTCTAGTAGCGGCAGGGAGAGAACTGAGGGAGTGAACCCTTGCCTTACCACTCTGAAGAGATTTATGTCAATATTTCATTTTTTGTTGCATCCCTTCAGGGAAAAGCTATCCTGGGATCGTAGGTATCTTACAACCTAATGTTTTATTTATCACCCCAATGTTACCTCTCCAGAATTTTCTGTGGGCATGACCCCCAAATATGTAGGATAATACCCGTACTGTCATTACATAGTCAAGACTTATTGGAGGACGGGATATAAATTTAATAAATAAATAAACTTCTGGCACCATTTTCGCTGTTCTGTCAGACTTGAGGCACCATTTGTGTCAATTGTCCTTAAAGGTCCCCTCCAGGGCTCTGAACCAATCATTGTGATGTAGGCCTCATGCGAAACCAGGTGATTGTCTGCCCATCAAAGCCCTGGAAACTGCACTGAAGGGGAGGCGAGACTGAGCCAACCTTAGTTTAATGGTGGAGGAAACTTTTTCCCCTCGAGACTGGGATTGTGCGGCTCCAGAAAAGAGCATCAGTTTAGCAAGGCTTTTATTTGGCTTTGTGTTAGGGTTGGTGCTCAGCTTAGGGAGGAAAGCTTCTTTTAGTGTGACAAATAAGCATCCTTTTAAGGGCCCTTCATTCCTAGCTTGTGTATAGGTTCTGTGGAAAGGAGCTCTGTGTGCAAAAACAGCAGCCTTGCATTGGCTGAGGTACCCTGTCAAGAGCGAGGTGAATCAAATCTCCCTTCAGGGTTTATTTACATTACCGGAGAGACAATTCTACTTTATGGCTTTTCTGCATTTTCATTTTCCTCGCTTGTGTGTTCCTGTTGCTTCAGGGTGGAGAGGTTGTTCAGGGGGTGTCTTGCTTCCTCTAATGGTTGATTTGATATTGTATCACTTTCTGTCCAGCATTAAAACCTGCAGTTTAAATATTCAGGGAGATATGCCAGACATAATGTGATGTAATATTGAATCGACTGCTAGACAGAGCAAAACATATCCAGAACAGAGGAAAAACCGAGTAATAGGAGCACACAAGCTGAGGAGAGTCCTTTAATTCTGAATTCATCCACACATAATATTTACCTTCCTAAATACTTTATTTTCTGTTAAATAAATCTGTGTTGTTTATCTCACACAGAGAGATAAGTCAAATGTTTAAGAAAAAGTGATCTCTATTTACCACACATATAAGTACAGGTAAAACCTTGGTCTAGCACTAACATAAATGAGACCTTGTTGGGCCGGGCCATGTGTGTAATAAAATGTAATGCCAGGTAGCGGAGATATCAACTTTATAAAGGACACAAACATAAAGGGGTGTTTTTTTACTTAAAAACATGCTTAAAACATTAGCACCCTTGCAATATTTTGTTTATTTAACAGTGTCTGATAACTGACACCTCTTGCTCTGAATTATTGCATCAAAGTGTCTGTGCTGTTGCAATCTTGAGTATGCTGTTCGGGTGTGTATCTGTAAGCTGCAAACCTATAATGATGCAGCAGCAGCAGAACTGGAAGAAGCAGCAGAAGACAGCCAGTTTCACTGTGGGCCTGATAGAAGCCCTCCGGGGGCCTGATCCAGCCCCTGGGCTGCATGTTTGACACCCCTGGTCTGGCAGGTTTCCAAATAAGAGACCTTTAGGGAGTACATAGCTTACACGCAGCTTACACCCCATAGCTGCTACACCATCTGTAAATTATTTTTATTATATTTTCTCTTATTACTACTTTAGCTGAGATCCTTGTAATATTTTGGTGTCGTTTGAACCAGAGGTATTTTGGGATACACTGATAGATTCCTTTTCTTTTTGCTTTCATAGGTTGTAACTTTGTTTTCTGTAGCTACTATCAGTCCAATAATCATGGCTAATAGTCTTTTTTGTTTTGTTGACTGACATAAATGTGCTCCAACCCACCGAGTGGCAAAAAAACATCCCACAGAGACTGTTTGGTACTATACATTTGAGGGAGGGAGGGAGGGAGGGAGGGAGAGAGAATAATGTGAGTGGGGGAGGGCAGAATTTGGGGAGGGAAAGGAGCTCAGTAGGGATTTTATGCCATACAGTTCACCTTCCGACACTGCTGTTTTCTCGGTGGGAACTGATTTCTCTAGTTTGGACATCAGTTGTAATTTCAGGAAAACTCTACACTCTAGGCCACTGAGATACAGAAATCTGTGAGGCTCCACCCTCTCACCTTGGGATGGTCTAAATTCCTGTGCTTGGGAGGTTCCCCCTGACCTGAGAGTGGAAGGGGACCACATCATCTAATTCCTCCTCCTTCCCCCAGCTGCATCTGGCCCTCTAACTGCCTCAGGTCATCTAACACTGCGGTCATCTAACACTGCCTTTTAGGGTTGCCAGCCTCCAGGTGGGGCCTTGAGATCTCCCCAGCTGACAGAGATCAGCTCCCCTAGAGAAAATGGCTGCTTTGAAGGGTGGGCTCTCTGACACTGTACCATGCTGAAGTCCCTCCCCTCCCCTCCCCGAACCCCACCCTCTCCCAGATCCACCCCCAAAGTCTCCAGGTATTTTCCAACCCAGACCTGGCAATCGTACTGTTTCCTCTCCAGCCTTCTCAATGAAACCTCCTTTTATTCCCCCTGTGGCTCCTCCCTCCCCCAGTCCAACTATCCACAGCTTACTCCTTCTATGGGGCATGAAGTTCTTCCACAATCACAAATGCTCTCCTGGAACTACAGCAAACCACAGAGATGACACCTATTTGCATCAGCTAGACTCCAGGGGACAGGCAAATAGTTTAAAATTACATAGGTATCCTCAAATAACAACAAATATTCTAATATAAGGCTGTGGTCACACACACTAAATAATCCACTTTCAATGCACTTTCCAACTGGATTTTGCCAGTTCACACAGTAAAATCCAGTCAGAAAGTGCACTGAATATGGATTGAAAGTGGATTATTTAGCGTATGTGACTACAGCCTAAGATTCCTCCCCAAAAGACCAAATAACTGGACAGGCCCAAAGCATATGTTTAAAGAGACACATCTTGTCAACTACAGCACCAACAATTATACATTTTATTTTGTCATTTACTCAAAAGTTGCTGTGGTACCCAGTATATCTGCCAGGTGCGACACTCTAGAAATTTCTCTAAATAGGTATTGAGGGAATTCCCAGAGCAGCATGAGAGGCTGTGACAGGACTTCAAGGTGTTCCCCCAGAAGTGATGTCACAGCATCAGCAATGCTGCCCACAGGCTCCGCCCCCTACCAAACGCTCCCAAGGTCTACCAGTTGCCAGGGCTACCAATCCCAACACTGGTGCTTGGCTTGGCCAGTGAGGAGGAGCATGGGCACAGTGGCACCTAGCTACTGCTGAACACTGCCCTGCCAGCCCAGGTGTGGTGTGGTGTGGCTAGTGAGGAAGAACATGGTGGTGCCCACTCTGTCTTCGACTGGCTCTGTGGCCCTCAGTTAAAGGAGGGGGTATGGCCCTTTCCCAGGGCCATTGTGGGCTCCCAGTCTGCCTTTGGTCAGTTCTGCCCCTTAAGCCTACTGGCTCCACTTTGGTTGGATAGGCCCCATGTACGGCTGCCAGTCTTCAGAGTGGGGATTGAGATTCTATAGCCAGGCAACAGGTACAAAAGGGAGCAGGAAGTAAGAAAGGCAAACCTCTGTATGGCTACTGGGAAAAAACTGATGACTGGTCTCAAATATGGTACACCCTTGCCCTTCTACCTTGCAAGGCTGTTTTGCCTTACCCCTCCCTAGGATCAGGGCAGCCGCACAGACCATCTGTCTTCTCTGTGAAATTAGGACAGTGTAACCAGTTACTGACAGAGGTTTCAGCTCTGCTACTTTCAATATAACATCAACAACCACTATTAGGAATATATATAGGAAAGGAATCTGAGATTTTGTAAAGATATTCAACAAAAACTAAGAAGCACAAAACAAAACAATCTCTAGCTACAAGGAACTGTCACAAGGTAAGAAAAGGGATAGAAGTCAACCTTATTAGCGCTGAACCAGGCAGTACAATGTCCTTCATTCAGGGGTGTGACTGTTACACTGATGTGTATATCTGGCATTGAAACAACAGGGAATTATTGCAGCTGATATGGTAATTGCAGAGGTACAGAGAGAAAAAGTGGGTGGGTCATGTGAAATTCATGAAATACTTGAGGTGAACTCAGACTGCAGAAATATTAGTCACTTCTTCAAAGCTGTGTACTGTGTGTGTCTTGCTTTGTGCAAGCGCATTGTTTGTTCTGCAGAGAGGCTCAGACATGTGCTCCATCGCAAAACAGGGTTTTTCTTTTTTTGGTTGTTGTTGTTCCAAAGATATTTTCATGACATGTGTTTACTCCTTTGGCCTACGCTGAGAAGTATGCCTGCATATGCGTACCTATTACAGAACACACACTGTGGTCTGTGAATGGCCCTTTCAGATCTAGTGCCTGGGATGTGTTCACGGCCATATCTGAAAACTAAAAAGGAGGGTAGTATCAGAGAGTGGTATTAACAATATGGTATACCCAGTGTATTTCAGCAGTGCTCACTGGAAACGTCTCCCTTTGAAAATCAGAACTCTTAGGCCAAAATTATACCACAGTCTTAAAGTGCCACAGTGCTTCTGGGAATTGTAGTCGGTGGAGGCAGGGCTCTCTCCAGGGGAATACATAGCACCCTCATCAAACTATAGTCCCTGGGATTCTGTGGGAGAAGCCATAACAGCTGAACAGATATAAAACTGATTAAAGCGTTTATGTCCCGAGGGAAAACACTTATTTGAAAGCAAAATACACAAAATGACTGCCCTTGAAGAAGGCACAGTGTCAAAACATGTTGTGGCTCTTTATTCACTACTTGGCAACAATCTGAGATTCGCCTTTTCTTGTTGCTTGTCTGCATTTTGAATCCACTGGCAAACATAGGTTTCGACCACCTGTAGCTGTTGTAACTTGAGCTGCGCGCTTGTGGCTGCCAGGAAATGTTTGGCATCCATTGAGATGTATCATAACAATGTTTTACAGGAGCAACTCCTGTCTTCTTGTGATTATTGGGGCCAATCTAACCAAAGTTAAGCATGGGTAAGTCTCAATTCCGTCAGTGGGTAAATGCAAGTTTTCATTCTCCCAGTGAGCTGCACGGCCCATAGATATAGACTGCACTCATTGTGTTTCAGCTGGGTTCTTCATCCTGTTTGTGAACATCCCCCTCTTTTTAGGGACCTCAGAGGGAACAGTCCCAGCCCCCTTGCTTGGTGCCTTAAGTTAGCCACAGGAGCTTTATCTCATAACTGGTGCTGGTAGAGAAGTCCTGGCCTCTATACTTGTTCCCCTGTAGGCTATTGCCATGCTCCCTAGCAATGGGCTCTAGTGTTCCCTCAGGCAAGCCACCCGTTTCCAAAGACATAACCTTTCCTGTGGCCCAGGTAACTGGGAAGTACATAAGACCCTCCAGGCTGTAGCATGTTTAAGGGACTAGATTTGATAGACAGAGTGCCTGAAAAACTATGGACGAAGGTTTGTGACATTGTACAGGAGGCAGCAATCAGCACCATCCCAAAGAAAAAGAAATGCAAGAAAGCAAAGTGGCTGTCTGATGAGGCTTTACAAATAGCAGAGGAAAGAAGGAAAGCAAAAGGCAAATGTGAAAAGGAAAGATTTACCCCAAAAAATGCAGATTTCCAGAGAATAGCAAGGAGAGATAAGGAGGCTATCCTAAATGAACAATGCAAAGTAATAGAGGGAAACAATAGAATGGGAAGGACTAGAGATCTCTTCAAGAAAATTGGAAAAATCAAGGGAACGTTCCATGCAAAGCTGGCCATGATAAAGGACAAAAATGGTAGGGACCTAACAGAAGCAGAAGAGATTAAGAAGATATGGCAAGAATACACAAAACTATACAAGAAGGACCTCAATGTCCTTGACAACTATGATGGTGTGATCACTGACCTCGAGCCAGACATCCTGGAGTGAGAAGTCAAATGGGCCATAAAAAGCATTACTAACAACAAAGCTAGAGGAGTTGATGGTATTCCAGCTGAGTGGTAGGGACCTAACAGAAGCAGAAGAGATTAAGAAGATATGGCAAGAATACACAAAACTATACAAGAAGGACCTCAATGTCCTTGACAACTATGATGGTGTGATCACTGACCTCGAGCCAGACATCCTGGAGTGAGAAGTCAAATGGGCCATAAAAAGCATTACTAACAACAAAGCTAGAGGAGGTGATGGTATTCCAGCTGAGCTATTCAAAGTCTTAAAACATTATGCTGTTAAAGTGCTGCACTTCATATGCCAGCAAATTTGGAAAACTATCACACAATTGCACTCATTTCACACACTAGCAACGTCATGCTCAAGATCCTACAAGCCAGGCTTCAGCAGTATGTGGATAGAGAACTGCCAGAAGTACAAGCTGGGTTTCAAAGAGGTAGAGGAACTAGAGATCAAATTGCCAACATTCACTGGGTTATGGAGAAAGCAAGGGAGTAGAAAGCAAGGGAGTACTTCTGTGTCATTGACTACGGTAAAGCCTTTGATTGTATGGATCACAACAAACTATGACCTTAAAGAGATGGGAGTACCAGACCACCTCACATGTTTCCTGAGAAACCTGTATAAGGATCAAGAAGCGACAGTTAGAACCGGATATGGAACAACTGATTGGTTTAGCATAGGAAAAGGAATACAACAAGGATGTATATTGTCACCCAGCTTATTTAATTTATATGCAGAGTGCATCATGCGAAATGCCGGCCTGGATGAATCACAAGCCAGAACTAAGATTTCCGGGGAAAACATCAACAACCTCAGATATGCAGACGATACCACTCTAATGGCAGAAAGTGAAGAGGACCTAAAGAGCCTGTTGCTAAGGATGAAAGAGGAGAGTGCAAAAGTTGGCTTGAAACTCAACATCAACCTCCCCCCCCAAAAAAGTAGGATCATGGCATCCGGCCCATCACTCCTTGCAAACAGAAGGGGAAGTCATGGAAGCAGTGACAGACTTCACGTTCCTGGGATCCAAGATCACTGCAGACGGTGACTGCAGCCATGAAATTAAAAGATGCCTACTCCTTGAGAGGAAAGCTATGGCAAACCTAGACAGCATAATAAAAAGTAGAGACATCACCCTGCCATCAGAATTCCATATGGTCAAAGCAATGGTATTCTCAGTAGTCATGTATGGCTGCGAGTGTTGGACCATAAGGAAGGACAAGTGTTGAAGAATAGATTATTTTGAATCATAGTGCTGGAGACGACTCTACCCTGGCTGTTCGCTGGAGGGCCAGATACTGACGCTGAAGCTCAAATACTTTGACCACCAAATGAGAAGGGAGCACTCACTGGAAAAGACCCTGATGCTGGGAAAGATTAAAGGTAAAAGAAGAAGGAGACAGCAAAGGATGAGATGGTTAGACAGTGTTATCGATGCAACAAACATGAAATTAAGCAAACTCCTTAGGACAGGAGGGCCTGGCGTGATGTGGTCCATGGGGTCGCGAAGAGTCGGACTCGACTGTGCGACTGAACAACAACGACAACAAAAAGGATATCAATTAAATAAATAAATAAGCAGGTTACCTCTTCCATTCAATAGGCCAGTTCTAATAATACAGAAAGGGAAAGAGTCAAGTGTGGAAATGCAGGCTCAGCTTTCCAAGGATCCCGTCTCCCATTATGGCTGTCCATGTGAACAGGGCAAGTGGAAGCCATGACAACAACTAAAACTGATTTTCCATTTGCAAGGAAACCGGAGTCCAAGTTGGAACAGATACGAGCTGTTTTCTCCTGTTCCAGATCAGCAAATACTGCAATTTGTAGCTGGCTTAGAAAGGAATGGCCAGGCAGGCCTGTTAGAGGTGAGCAAGTACATGTCCTCCTCAACCATCCCCATCCAGTTACCATCCATCTTTTCCATACATAGCCCCACTATTTGGTGATCATACACAGCCTATTCAAAAGCACAAGCCAACCGGTTAATTACCACTCAAACAGATTTTTCACGTTCATTTTTTTTTAAGCACTGGAGATTTTTGTTCTTTTTCTCTCTCCCTCCCTTTGGTATGGCAAACCTAATTATTGACCCAAGCCTTTGTTAGTACAACATCCAGTGTATAAATATTAACCAGAGAAGCCATTGATCTGTTGCATGGACTTCTGACTTTCCAACATCAACAGCTGGGCAGAGAAGCAGCACCTGTCCTGTGAGCCAGCTTGCCACAAATTGAATGAATGAGATTTGCTAACTTTCTCATACAAATATATGCAACTTCCTTTGGACCTAGCTCAGCGTTGCCTTCTGTGCTCATTCACAAAAAGGCCCTGCTAGAACTGCTAATGTGATATGCTTAATGATAACAGTGCACACATACGATCCTGGGAGCGCAGAGTATCCAAGTGAGGGAAGGTTGCCAGAGCAGTGCCGGAATCCCCCAGGAGATTGGAGGGGGGGGGGGAGTCTGCACAATCAGCACTGCACCAAAGCAGTGATGTCATTTCCAGCACGATGACCATTCCCCTCCAGTGCTGCTCCCTCTGAGCAGCTGTGGGAGTGGCAGAACCCAGGGTGGGTTGTCTCTCTGGGATCCTGCACATGAAAAGGCCAATTCACAGATGACATTGTCCATGTGTTGCCCAAGTGGACTTTCCACAGACCTGCCTTGTGAGTTCAATGCTCAGACCTCAATTCCCAGGTGTACAGGGGACTAAATCAGATCAGAACTGTCGCACACAAAGTGAAAGCAGTTAAGTCTCCCCTTCCAGTGCTGTTTTCCTGACCTAAAATGGCCCTGGGAAACTGCTGTTTGCCTGTTGGGGAAACTTCCATGTACTGGTGGCTCTCCAAGGCCATTTCACGTTGGAAATATGTTACAGGGAAGAGGCTTAAACTTCCTTTCCCCATGCACTACAGTCCTGATCCAGGTTAGGTACCCACATACCTGAGAACTGAGTTACCAGAGACCCAGCTGAGCTCTGAGCAGGAGCAGGAGACAGAGCTGCTGGAGGGGTGAGTGGTTTTTTTTTACTTGCTTTCAGCTGAGGGGATTCAGCTGAGGATATTGTGTGGGAGGACTGTGTTTGGGAGTGTGTGAAAGCGATTAGAGTTGTTGCAGAGTCCTGGCTGCTTGAAAGAGGGAGAGGAAGGGACATTGTTTGACTGTGATTGCCTGTGACTCTTAGCCAAGGACTCTTAGACTAGGGACTCTGTAAGAAGCCCAAGAAGAGCCAGAAAGCCAAGGCCCTAGGCTCTTGTCTTCCCCGTAAGGTAAGTTGACTTTCACAAGAAAAACCACATAAATACAAAGGTTTTAAAAGGGGGGTTATATTTACTTATTTTAAAAGAATTATGAAGCCAGAATGCCAGCAGGG
>NW_015166470.1:13617-26794 GCF_001447785.1 Gekko japonicus | reverse complement strand
GATCTTGGAGTTGTAGTAGATAACTCACTGAAAATGTCAAGACAGTGTGTGACTGCAATAAAGAAGGCCAATGCTATGCTGGGGATTATTAGGAAGGGTATTGAAAACAGATCAGCCAATATCATAATGCCCCTATATAAATCAATGGTGCTACCTCATTTGGAATACTGTGTGCACTTCTGGTCACCACACCTTAAAAAGGATATTATAGCTTTGGAAAAAGTGCAGAAAAGGGCAACTTGAATGATAAAAGGGTTGGAACACTTTCCCTATGAGGAAAGGTTAAAGCGCTTAGGGCTCTTTAGCTTGGAGAAACAACAACTGAGGGGAGACATGATTGAGGTTTATAAGATTATGGATGGGATAGAGCTCGTGGGCACTCAATGAAATTGCTGAGTGGTCGGGTTAGAACGGATAAAAGGAAGTACTTCTTCACCCAAAGAGTGATTAACACATGGAATTCACTGCCACAGGAAGTGGTGGCGGCTACAAGCATGGATGGCTTCAAAAGGGAATTAGATAAGCATATGGAGCAGAGGTCCATCAGTGGCTATTAGCCACAAGGTATAGGTAGGGCCTCTGGGGCAAGTGATGCTCTGTCTTCTTGGTGCTTGGGGGGGTCAACAGTGGGAAGGCTTCTAATGTCCTGGCCCCACTGGTGGACCTCCTGATGGCACTGGTATTTCTGGCCACTGTGTGACACAGAGTGTTGGACTGGATGGGCCTTTGGCCTGATCCAACATTGGCGTCTCTTATGTGTACATTTATATCTGCGGGTATTTCAGCTCACAGCTGTTTTGTTTTGTTGTTCTTGGCTTCTAATAAAAGGACACAAAACATGAAACAAGAAAGTTACAATGCTACAAAAAATGCCCCCCCCCCGACACACTCCTAGTAAATGTCACTGGTAGTTCCTCAATTTTTATTTTATTTGCTTTTGCATTCTCATAAACAATGTTTAGGAGACAGATAGCAACTTGACTGGGAGCAAATGCCACAGTATTTATATCCTTTACCTAACAATCCAAATAAAGATGTCACTGGAAATGTCAGGCTGTGGGTGTATGAGCCGCACAGCCATGAATCAACTTTCCAAACGGAGCTAGATGGTTATGGTATACATGCATTCACATTAGACAAACTGCAGTTATTTACAGCAAGATGGGCTGAAAGGGCTGTGGGCATACCCTGATGCTTCAGTGCCAACATATAGACATTAAAAAGACAGATTGCCCAGCCTTCTAAACAGATGCAGCACTTGCAGTTCCATCCTAAGTAGACATACACCTTTCTATGTCCATTGAAGTAAATGGATTTGGAAGGGTGTAACTCTGCTATGGATTGCATGGCTACACTTTTCACACAGTATCTCCTATGCATAGTCATCTTCGGATGACTACAGCATCAAGCAACAACTTGTACCTCTTAATGAGCCATCAAGAGATTAATGGCAAAACTAGTCATTCCCACACTTAGGGCCAGTTCCACATGCCACCTCCCTACCACCCAGCACTACACAAACCCGATTCACCATTTGGAAGATTGTATGCAAGAGATAACTAAGTTAGGAGTATAATCGCGCACACCTGAGCGCTGAGACATTCTTCGGGAAGCACTGTGGAGTCTAGCTTCCTTAGAGCACTGGAGATTTGCAATGTCTTTGCAATATCTTTTTCCTTTACAAGCTGAGTGTAGTAGAAGCAAACAGACACTCCTCCAGCAGGCAACACAGCTGTAGCTTCTGTGTCAAATTCCCACAGGGAGTCTCCTGCCACCTCATACCCAGACCCATTCTGCATCTAGCATTCACTCCGTTGTTCTACCAAACCCACACTGGAACAGAAAAAGATGCGGCTCAAAACCACTGTAAAGTCACCCCTGAATGGCCATAAAACTGACATAAATCTATGCAGACAGTACTATAAAACCCAGAGAGCAAAGGAAGTGAAACTGGCATGCAGTGTGGAGGCTACCATAAAATCCAACAATCAAAGAAAGTAAAAGTGGCAGGCAATGTAGAGGGGGATTTCTGTGCCAACATGGGTTTGGTAAAACAGTGGAGCGAATGTTAGATGCAGAATGGCCCCCAGTTTTGCCTATAACCAAATTTTTCTACATTCAACCTGCAAACCGCCAAATCAAAATACTTCTCTGCCCTCTTCTACCATTCTAAGGAACGCCGCATTCTGAAGGTGAAGGCCACAAAGAGCATTAAAGTCTTTCTGCAAAATCCATGAGGTCCACCAGGCATCACTTCATATTTTTCACTGCTGAAAAATAATCAAGCATATACTACAAAGGCAATCTCACTATTACATAAATTGCTGCTGGAATCTTATAATGCCAAACTGCTCAGCTATCAAAATAGTTGGCAGTTGGATTGCAATTCCAGATTAACTGAAAAGGATTGGGAAGTGATCTGGTCATCCAAAACTCTTACATCAAAAGCATTAAACATACGCCTTCAGGGTTATAAGCTTATGATGAGATGGTATATCACTCCACAAAAATTGCACCATATCTCACCACAGCAATCACCCCTCTGTTGGAGGAAATGTGGGTCACATGGCTCTTTTTTACACGGTGGGAGTGCAGAATAGTGTCAGACTTTTGGTCCTCGGTTATAAACCATACTGAAGATATTACAGGTTATAGATTGAACAATTCACCTGAATTAATTTTGTTGGACTTGTGGAAAGACGATAAGATACCACGTAAACGCAGGGAGCTTATTTCCATTCTCCTGTCAGCGGCTAAAACGGTCATTCATTGCTGCTAGTTGGAAAGACTCTACTCCGATCTCCATTACACGCTGGTTTACTAAAATCTGGGAACTACTAGCAATGGACAAAATAGCTGACTCCATCGCTTATACTGAGAACATGAACATTAATATAAATTATTTACTCAAATGGCTTCCTTCTACGGAATATGCTTTGGAGCGTTCGTCCCACTTGCTGCTTCTGGTGCCGAAAAAGTATCAGGATATAATTACGTTTATGTAAATTAACTTGAAAGATAGACAGAGGCTTTAGAACTGTTACGATAATGTTAATTTCATTGACGAGCTGTTCAATGAAAGTACCACAACTTCTTGTAGCTTATTGTGCTGCTCAGTGTTATAGGTATGGTTCCCAAGTCCCCGCTGTATGTACAGCGGGGGACTCCAACACTGCTCCGGGAGTGCGTGCATGCGCCGCAACCACGTCACCCAGAAGTGATGCAACCACGTCACCTGGAAGTGATGCAACCACGTCGGGCATGCCGGGGGCAGGGCCACAATCATCCGAGGGAAAACCATAGAGTTTTCCCTTGGATGACCATGGCCCCGCCCCCAACGCGCCCGACGCAACTGCGTCACTTCTGGGTGACATGCTGACGCCGGGCACGTCGCGTGCTTTGGGGGTGGGGTTCCCCCCGGGGCCTGATCTGCCGCCGGCGGGTAACGGGCCTCTGGGGCGCCCCCCAGGGGGAACTTGGCAAGCCTAGTTATAGGTTAACTGTGTTGTGTGTTGTGTTAAGGTTTAATGTTGTAAAACAATAAAAATATTTTGCCAAAGGAAAAGGCATCACTTCAGGCACAATTTACAGACACATTCACAGTACCCAGAGGGGCGTCCAGATGGAAATGTTTCCCTGTATGAAAAGCAGGAAGCTCTGGCATTAAATCCATTGGACACTGTGCTCATTCAAAGCACGGCTCGCAGTGTTTCTGGGGCTTTCCCTTCAAAATGAATGAAAAATAAACCCGTTTTAATCCGGCGTTTTGGGTAATCCAGGGGAGTGTCTCTGTGTGTGGACACTTCCTCCATCACCACTACAGGAAGAGGGGCGGAGCTAAACTTCCTTTTCAAAATGGAGTTTACAGTGTAGATCGGTACTGCATTGAATGATAGGGAAAGGGAAAGTGAGGGGAGAGGGCTGGGTTCAGGCCATGGGGTCCCGTCATGATTACCTTCTCCCTGCACTTTGGTATAGGTGTGATGGGGGGACAGCGTGAGGAGTGTGTGGGGCAGGGTCATCAGCAAAGAGAAGCATGTGGACACATGTGTGCGGATTCCTTTCCCAGCAGTTTCTGCTTGGCCTGGTGCCGCTGTTGCTCTTGTGGCAAAAACCCACCTCTCTGTGGATGCAACCCAAGACAATATGAAATCATCACAATGCAGGATGTGTCCCAGAACAAACACCCTCCTTCCCCTCCCCTCCCAAGTGAGAGCAGTTGAAAGAATCAGGATGAGAGATTGTGGTTAGGGGGTATTAGAGGCACTGCTTCTGAGGTTCCAGGTTCTCACTGGCCGGAAGCACATGCATTGACGTTCCTCTTCCTAGCAGTAATCTAGGGAGGAGCCACATTTAGTGGCTATGTATTCCTTGTTGTGCAAGACAGCAGGTACAGGGACTGTGCTATTTGGCTTGGCCAATTCCCTCTCTGAGCACACAGATCATGTCTGGCTATTCATCTACTGCTTTGAAAACAAATTTAATTATTCCAAGATTTTTAAAAAGATAGCATACTTAACATATTCTTTGATGCTGATTTAATGCCATTGTTTGTATGCTTGTTCTTGTATGTATCACTCCTCCTTAGTTACACTATAGTCACAGAAATGGATACTAGATCCCCTGGTGGAAGTGGGGGTCCCCTGCTGCCAGGCCTTGCCCCCCAGCTACCAATCATCTGGCTGGCGAGGGAACTTACCAGTAGAAAGAGGAAGGCCTAGGCCACATTGCCTGCATCATACAGGAAGTGATGTCATTACGCCAGCGACGTCCAGTTGACGCTGTGGTACTTGGGCAAAAACTCAATGTTAGAAGCTTTTTTTACCATAGTGTTTTTACCCAAATACCAGAGCGCCACCTCGATGTTGCTTAGAGTTGCTTAAACTGGTGAGAGATTGGGGGGGGGATTTACCAGAAGAAAGAGAAAGGCCCAGCCCATGTTGTCAATGTCACGCAGGAAGTGATGTCATCACACTAGCAATGTCTGGGTGACACTCTGGTATTTAGGCAAAAACTCTATGCTAAAAATGGCTTCTACCATAGAGTTTTTGCCCAAATACCAGAGCATTACTTGGACATTGTTGGTGTGATGTCACATCCTGTGCAACCCCAGTGTTGAGGCCTGGGACTTCCTCTTTCTCCTGGTAAGTTCCCTCCCACACTGGCCAGCTGATCAGTGGCTGGGGGGCAGGGCCTGGCTTTTGGAGACCCCTGCCTCCACCTAGGCTTGTCAAGTCCCCCCGGGGGGCGGGGAAACCCCCACCCCAGAGGCCCGTTCCCCACCGCTGGTGGATCAAGCCCCAGGAGGAACCCCACCCCCAAAGCACGCGACGTGCACGTCACCCGGAAGTGACGCGACCACGCTGGGCACGCTGGGGGCGGGGCCATGACCATCCGAGGGAAAACTTCATGTGCGCGCTCCCGGAGCAGCGCTGGAGTCCCCCGCTCCAGCGCCGATCTGACTTGGGAACCCTACCTCCACCAGAGGGTCAGGCACCCCTAACATTCTGGCGTGATGACATTGCTTCCTGTGCAATGCTGGTGCCATGGTCTGGGCCTTCCTCTTTCTCCTAGTAAGTCCTTCCCCACCCCCTGGAATGGCAACCCTAGTCACAGACCAAACAAAAAAATTTAAGAGAGTTTTCAGGTAATCTCAAATGCCCCAGCCTTGCTTCTATCCCCAGCACCACAGGGGGCAGAGTCCCAGTTCTCTCAACTTCATGTGGCAGTGAATTCCAAGTGTTAATCACTCTTTGGGTGAAGAAGTAGTTCCTTTTACCTGTTCTAACCCGACTGCTCAGCATTTCGTTGAGTGCCCACGAGTTCTTGTATTGTGAGAAAGGGAGAAAAGTACTTCTTTCTCGACCTGCGCTATCCCATGCATAATCTTGTAAACCTCGATCATGTCACCCCTCAGTCATCGTTTCTCCAAGCTAAAGAGCCCCAAGAGTCCACAACCCTTTGCCATAGCTCCCACTCTCATTTCCTTCTCAGCCCTGTTCCTTTTAAGGGGCATCCATTGTTTCTGGGTGCCAGAATTCCCATGTCACATCTGACCTGTCAGCAATTACATCCAACTGGGCCAGATGGAATGGGGGGGAGGCAGAGCCCTTCATCCAATGGCACCTTCCCCATCCTGTACACAATACTTTTCAGAGAGCAGTTCTGTCAAGAAACTGGTCTTCTCTAGCAGTTTCTTGGCCTTTCAGATTTTGGTTCAGGCTTTTGAGCC
The DNA here is from genome assembly GCF_001447785.1 of Gekko japonicus. Taxonomy (NCBI): domain Eukaryota; kingdom Metazoa; phylum Chordata; class Lepidosauria; order Squamata; family Gekkonidae; genus Gekko; species Gekko japonicus. The sequence continues at coordinate 20,562 of NW_015166470.1, read as the reverse complement.
AGGTCAAGTTACTGAAGCCTCCTCTTTGGGATATTAATGTCACAATGACTTGCAGTTTTAGGAAAGAGAAGGGATGGGATGGGGTCAGGCACAGATGCAAGTGAGATAATGGGCCTGGGAGCTTCAGTTCCAGAGACCCAGAGAGAGTTTTGCACTCACGTTCCATCTCGTCAGCGCGAGGAACCCTGGGCGTGGGTGAGTTGCTTGTCTGGGGGTAGGTGCCAGCTGCAGATAGGGATGTCAGCCTCCAGATGGGACCTGGGGATCCCCCGAATTACAGCTCCTCTCCAGTCTACAATGTAGGGTTGCCAACCTCCAGGGTTAGCTGGCAATCTCCCACTATTACAACTGATCTCCAGGTGACAGAGATCAATTCACCTGGAAAAAATGGCCGCTTTGGAAGGTGGACTCTATGACATTATACCCTATTGAAGTCCCTCCCCTCCCCAAACTCCACCCTCCTCAGGCTTCACCCCCAAAATCTCCAGGTATTTCCCAGCCTGGAGCTGGCACCCCTACTACAGAGATCAGTTCCCCTGAAGAAAATGGATGCTTCGGAGGGTCGATTTTATGGCATTGTTGCCCACTGAGGTCCCTGTCCACCCCAGGCTCCATCCCTAAATCTCCAGGAGTTTCCGAACGTGGATATGGCAACGTTACCTCACCATCCCCTACTGGTGGCTAGGGGAACTTGGGAACCCTAGCTGCAGAGGTGTGTGGCCATATGTCTTAGCAACACACCTGAACAAGATCAGGTCAGAGGGATGCCAACCTCTAGGTGGGACCTGGGGATACCTGGAATTATAGCTCATCTCTAGACTACAGAGATCAGTTTTCCTAGAGAAAGTGGATGCTTTGTTCTGGAATTATACATGATTCAAACATCCATTCAGCCCGCCTAAACCTAGCACGCTCCGTTAGCTCTCCTCCCCCACCTGTGAACCTACAGTTACATTATCTATGACAGGCTGGCTAGCAGAGACAGACATCCAAGGCTGTTTCACATACCTCTCACTTTGGGGGGACCCTTCAGAAAACCATTGCAAAGCAACTAAGCAAAACAGTTTCACACACATACGTTCTCTCACCATCTGCCCCCCCCATGCCCCAAATCCAGAATCCAAACGAAGTGGTTACAGGCAGTGAAGATTGAACATATAAACTCATGGCAAAGAAGGTTCCGAGTTTGACACAGACCTTCCTTCCAGCCATCCTTTTGACTGTATGTTGGGCCCTGTGAGGCCAGAATGCCTGTGTCTTGGATTTTGGATTTCTATCTGGAAACTGCACCTTCCACCTGACCAAGTAACATCTGGGTCAGAGGATTAAAACCTTAATAAGTACTCTTGGATACTTTTTTAGTTTTATTAGTTTCTTCCCTGCTTTGCACTGCTCCTATATTTGTATACTTTTTCACATTTCTTTTAATAAACATTATTAATTATACTCCTGTGGCATTATTTGGGTTTTGGGGCTTCAATCTAAACCCAGTACCTTGGCCTATTTTGGCTGTAGTTTGTGGAACTCATCTTGCAAATGTTCTACCTTCCAGGGCTGACATCTTGATTAACATCTGGTCAGGCTGAAGACTTGATCCTTCAGTCTCTCAGCCGTTGGTTAGCTTAGAGGGGCTGGTGGTGGCTTGTTAGCCTGGACAGTGAGGATTCACTCCCCAGTATTGTGCGTTTTGGTCTTGACCTTCACCCAAAGCTTTCTTGTGGGTGAAGGGGGCTTTGACAAATTCACACACGCGGCTGCCAGCCATCAAAGTGGAATACAGATGGCCCCATTCCAGGTAGTAATAGTGCATGGAACCCCGTGGCAAGGTGGTCTCCTTGGCTGGCTAATAGTCACATGTGAATCCTCTGATACTTCACACTCGACCCTTGAATGCAGTGATGGAGCAGGGCAACTCCTGGAGACTGGGACTGTAATACATTCTGCTCCCAGAACTCCTGATTATATCAGACTTCAGAAAGGATTCCTTCCCTTTCCTGTTACACTTTTTTTTATTCATGTTTCCTGTCTTTGATTTCATGAAACCTTTAACCCTGTCTCTCAAAACTAGAAACATTAATCAAAACCTTCCTAAGCCTCTGAGCTGTTTGGAAGTGTCCTCTTCCTCTTTGTACCTTTCCCCTCCAACTAGCGTTATTTCAGTAGAATCCAGGCCCAGACTTTGATGGCCCAGCCCAGCCTGATCTCTCAGATTCTGGAAGCTAAGCCATTGGTGCTGGTTAGTTCTTGGTTGCCAGCAGGGCTCTTTTTGTAGAAAAAGCCCAGCAGGAGCTCGTTAGCATAATAGGCCACACCCAACAGCAGGAACCATTAGCATATTAGGCCACACCCCTGACAGCACAGCTCATTAGCACATTAGGGCGCACCCCCATGTTACCAGAAGTGTGGTTATCCAGCCACACCCACCTTTTGCTTATTCTGTTTACCTTGTTTGTTGTCAAAACCCAGGGCTTTTTGTGTAGCAGGAACTCCTTTGCATGTTAGACCACACACCCCTAATGTAGCCAATCCTAATGAGTTTCTGCTGTTGGGTGTGGCCTATTATGCTAATGAGTTCCTGCTGGGTGTGGCCAACTTGGGAGCCAGCCGGAACTCCGTTCCTGTGCGTTCCTGCCCAAAAATAGCCCTGGTTGCCAGAAAGACGTCCTGGATTGCTACCCAGAGGCAAACTGCCTCTGTTCACCTCTCGCCTTGAAAATCCTACGGGGTTGCCATAAATGGACTGTGACTCGACACACTTTTTACCACCAGCAACTGTGGCCCTAGTATGACGTTACAATGTGATGTCAAAAATAATATAAGAAAGATTTTTTTAAAAGGCTGTCTTGGTTATAGCTAGATTGTATCTTCTGTTAGTCTAGTGATAAGATAGAATATTAATATTTTTACTGGCTCATTTGAGACCACGTGAATAAAGTGGATAAGAGAGAAATCTGTGTGAACAATCTGTGACTACAAGCAGAGGCAAGGAGGCCAATGGAAGGCAAAATGGCAGAAACAGAGAGTGGGGAGTCGGGACATACATTAATGTGACTTCCAGCACTGAAGCACTAGGTTTATCCACAGCTGGACAATATTGCTTGGCACTGGAGGTTGGGAACAAATCTCTGAATTGTCCTACCAATATTAACACATTTCCTACACACAGGAGATTGATATGTCACAGATGAAGAATCTAGGCTAGTACCCTCCCTGATGGTATTCTGGCACGTGCAAGGAGCTTTCTTATAATGAAAGAGTGGGCTTTCAAGCAGTCAGTCCCGCACATTCAGTCTGAAGCAATCGGGCCCAGAAATGCAGATCACATGAGGCAGCCTGAATATGTGCCTTGGATCTGAGGACAAACTTGTCAAGACAGAGAAGCAGTTAGTCAGTCTGAGAGCCAGTTTGGTGTAGGAGTACGGACTCTGATCTGGGAGAACTGGGTTTGATTCCCCACTCCTCACATGCAGCTGCTGGTGTGACCTTGGGTCAGTAATAAGTTCTTTCAGAGCTGTTCTCTCAAGGGCAGTCCTCAAAAGAGATCTCTCAGCCCCACCTACCTCACAAGGGTGTCTGTTGGTGGGGGACGGGAAGGGAAAGGAGATTGTAAGCCACTCTAAGACTCTGAGTGAAGGGTATAAATCTAGCCTCCTCCTCTTCTTCTAGAAATCAAAAGCTTAAAAGTAAAGCCAATGTGGCGTAGTTGTTACGAGTGCGGGTGGAGCATCTGGGAGACCCAAATTTGTTTAGTTATTTATTTAAAACCTTTGTTAGCCGCCTTTCTCCCTTGTGGAAGTCAACGCAGCTTACAATATAAATAAAATATTATAAAAACACAATAAAACAATTATAAAACCTATAAAAGTCACAGATCAAAAGCATCTCTAGTTCTGCCCTGGAAGCTCACTGGGTGACCCTGGGCCAGTCAGACACTCTCAGCCTAACCTACCTCACAGGGTTGTTGTGAGGACAAAATGGAGGAAGGAAGAATGTTGTAAACTGCCATGAGTCCCCGTTGGGGAGAAAGGCAGGGTACAGATGAAGTGAATAGATCAGTTTTATGCCCGTATCAGATGGTGCAGGCCTTTGGGTCCCTATTGGAGAGGAAGGCAGGATACAGATGAAGTAAACAAGACAATTAAAATAAATTTTTAAAAATTAAATTTAAAATAAATTTATTTAAAGGAGTTAGCATGACTGATAATTTCCAGGGACATTGTTCATTTGCTTTGAGAAAGTGGCTGCATACATTTTGTTTTACAAATCCACAATGTTCTTATTTGTTTAGTTTTCTGGATGCATTCCTCTCGTGGGTGAGGATGTCTGTGCTGGATTCTCACAGAGGCGAGAAATCTCTGTGGGGGACGTGCCACCAAAGACTGCCGGCTCCTTTGGCTGAATTCTCCTGCATATGTACCTAGCAACTTATGGCGACCCGGCAAGGGGCTTACAAGACAAGTGAGAAGCAGAGGTGCCTTGCCACTGCCTTCCTCTGCAGGATCTTTCTTGGTGATTGCCTGTCTTAGTGCCAACCCCACTTAGCTTCTGAGATCTGACTATACCACCCCAAAGCACATCCATGCTCCTTCATATGCACAAACAAAACAATATAAGCCCTTTCCCCCATTTCCTTGCACTCTGAAAGCCAGCACGTCATGGAGGGGCTGTGGCTCCGTGGTAGAGCATCTGCTTGGTATGCAGAAGGTCCCAGGTTCAATCCCTGGTATCTCCAGTTAAAAGATCTGTCAGTAGGTGATGTGAAAGAAGAAGAGATTGGATTTATACCCCGCCCTTCACTACCCAAGGGAGTCTCAGAGCGGCTTACAAACTCCTCTCCCTTCCCCTCCCCACAACAGACCCCCTGTTGAGGTAGGTGGGGCTGAGAGAGCTCTGACAGAAACTGCTCTTTTTCAAGGACACCTCTGACAGAACTATGGCTTGCCCAAGGTCATCCAGCAGCTGCAAGTGGAGGAGTGGGGAATCAAACCCAGTTCTCCTAGATTTGAGTCTGTGCACTCAACCACTACACCAAACTGGCAGAAAGACCTCTGCCTGAGACCCTGGAGAGCCATTGCCAATCAGAGTAGACTACATTGATTTTGATGGACCATGGATCTGATTCAGTATAAGGCAGTTTCATGTGATCGCAGAATAATGGAGAGGGCCAGGCTAGAACCCCCGTTTGGCATGCTGGAGAGAATGAGGCTATTATGACTATTCTGTGCCTACTGTGAACAGCCTGTCCTCGCAAGATTTTAATGGCATGTCACTAGAAATAACAAGAATATTCTGTGGAATATAATTAGTTTATGTCAAGGCAGATACAGTATTCTCAAAAATACAAGCCAGAACTATTCATGACTAAAATGAGTGGAACCTTCCCCATAGCTTTGCTGGATGTGATTATATGTATTACCCCATGCGTGTGTGTGTGTGTTTTAACTGGCAGCTGAATACTGTTATATTGGTGATATACGGGGAAAAGCACGTCTCTGCAATGGAAGCAGCTAGAGACTTGGTGGTGGAAAATGCCCTCAAGTTGCAGCTGACTTATGGTGACCCTCATGGGGTTTTCAAAGGCAAGAGGCATTCGGAGGTGGTCTGCCATTGCCTGCCTCTGTGTAGGCACCCTGGACTTCCTAGGTGGTCTCCCATCCAAGTCCTAATCTTGTCAGACCCTGCTTATGTAGTCCTTTCTAATGGGGGAGGGTTACACTTCACTTCCAAGATAGGGCTAGAGACTTTGTCTTTTGTAGAAATGGAAGCTGAGGTTTAGAGATATATCAATATAACAATATTCTTGTGCAGATTCAAATAAAAAACTGCAAATGCCCCAGGGCACAGGGGAGGGGTGTATGATCCACAGGGAAGCTTCAGAGAAACCTGCCATATGGAAGCCATGTTGCCTCTGTTCCATATCACTAGCAATGGGGAAGCCACACAAGCCAGTGCCAGTGTGGACACAACCTAAGAGAGAGAAATGATGATGCTAGCAATGGGCAGTTAGGTAGACTGGGTGGGAACATTCTTCCCTGCGAAGCTGGCTTTGCTGTGGACTGCCCTGGAGTTGTTGTCTTTGTTCTAGTTGCTATCTTGTTCTGATTGTTTTAAATTTGGCTTTGATTATATATTTACTCTTATTTTATTCTTATATTTTATATGTTGTGAGCCACCCTGAGCCCACTTGTGGGATAGGGCAGGATATAATAAATAAATAAATAAATTGCACCTGCCTCCCAGTCTTTTAGCCACCAGGCTCAAACCAGTTCTCTCTACCCAGGTTTTTAACAATCTTTCCAGCTCTTTTGGGGTCTGCTTATGGTTGCCAGCTCTGGGTCGGGAAATACCTAGATATTTGGGGGTGGAGCCTGAGGAAGGCGGGGTTTGGGGAAGGGAGGGACTTAAATGGGGTGTCATGCCATAGCCTCCACCGTCCAAGCATGGAGATCACTTGTAATGGCAGGGGATCTCTAGCCTTCACCTGGAGGCTGGCAACCCTAGCACTGCTGTTTTTATGCCCCGGGCCTTTTTTTTTTAAGTGGCTAATTAGGCGTTTCACTAGAACCAAGTCTGAGTCCAAGGGCACCTTGGAACCGTTTTTATGGTAAGCCGCCTTGAGGTGGACTCTGGAGAGGCGGCATGGAAACGGGGGGAAGTTCCCGGCGGGTAAGGTTGCCAGCCCCCAGGTGGGGCCTGGAGATCGCCCGCTTTTACAACTGATCTCCAGGTGAAAGAGATGAGAAAATGGCTGCTTTGAAGGGGGGGGGGGGCAACGACTCTGTGGCATCGTGCCATGCTCCCTTCTCTCCCTCTCCTGGATCCACCCCTAAAGTCTCGAGGTATCTTCCAACCCAGAGCTGGCAACCCTAGTTGGGGGTAATGGCAGTGCTGCAGCTCGCCGTGACTTCTCCCGACGGTCCATAGGAGTGGCGGGGGGGGGGCAGA
>NW_015166470.1:4144-13059 GCF_001447785.1 Gekko japonicus | reverse complement strand
GAGGGTGGTGCGGAGGAGTTGGGGGGGGGGGCAACCTTTCTTCCACCCCATTTTAGATGCAGCCCCCCCTCCGACTCAGGTATCACATGGGGGAGGGTTTGTGTTGGGTTGCTGCGCTCTCCATTTTTAAAAAGTGAGATTACCCCCCCCCCAAAAAAATAAAAAGGTAGTGTCTTTGCTTTTCCATTTGTTGAGTTGGGTGGTGTTTGCAAGGTGGTGGTGTTTGCAAGATACTATTTTATTATCCAGCCCCCCCCCCCTTAGCCTTTGGCAGACTAGTGAGAAGAAACTAATCTTATAAAAAAAGATATGGTGTGGTATGTGCCTATATAAGTTGTTACTCTTGGTATCAGTTTTACCATCTGCTTTTCCTTTTCCTCCTCTTATATTTGTCAGTTGCTTTGGGATGTTTTTGTTAAAGCTTTTTTTTAATTAACAACCCCCCCCCCCCCATGTTGTTTGAGTGGATTGACATGGAATAGAGGAGAGCCAGCTATGTAACCAGCACAGGACACTTTTAAAAAACAAGAGTGAAATGTTTTTGTTTTTCAAATTTCTATTCTGGAAAGAGTACAAAACCACTCTGTATATGCCACATTTCAAAGGTTGTTCAAAGAAGACAGGTAATCTTTTGAAGTGTTACCTTTTTTGTTAAAGAAAACAGGCTGGGAGGGAGAAATATGTCTCAAAATCCCCTGGTTAATAATGCTGTTTGTGCACATAAAAATAATCTTAGCAATGTTTGGCTTTTTTTGTTATATACAGTTTAATACTGCTATCTCCTTTTCCCTTGTGGCATTCTATACTTTGCCCTGCCGCCCAAGAGGCTGGGCTTTAACAGATGAATCCAACCCTGACAGCTGGGGAGCACATCTCCTGTTGTATTTCTGCCTGTTGAGTATCAGTTAGGGAGTTTTTCTAAGGAAAAATACCCCACAAGTACAACATTTGCAAATGTTGCAGCTAACTTTTCCATTAAAGTACTAACCAGAAACATCAGAACACTGTTAAAGTTGTCATTGGCATACGGAGAAATGGTTTGGGAAAACGGGTGATTGATAATAACACTTAAAGTTTTTGTTTTGTGAAAGAGTTGGTTGGTGGTGTCAAAATGTTTGTAGGACCCTCTATGAAATGGCTGGGGGTGGTGGTGGAGGCAAGCAAGTTAGCCTGCTGACAGTTATCTGCTGGTTCCCCCCCCCCCCATTTTGTCATATGCAGCGGCGGTCCTAGTTCTATTTCTAATCAGATTGATCAGAAACAAAAGATCATGAAATATTAAGTCTCCCTATTTTGGAGAGTTCTTCCAAGTTGGTGTTCATAGCATTCGTAAGTGATGTGAAAGACCTCTGCTTGAGACCCCGGAGAGCCTCCACCAGTCAAAATACTGACCTTGATGGACCAAGGGTCTGATCCAGTATAAGTAGGTTTGCCAGTAGGCCTGAAGGAAATTGTCCTGCCCCTTTGATAAAGGTCTAATGTGAGGAAATGAGTAGCTGAAGCTTTTCATGGCGTGGACGTAAATAACGTCCTATTAAGCCTCTGTTAAAGAGGCAAGACATCTTTTTCCCTACCAGGCAGTTATCAGCCTGAAGTATAAGGTTGCTTCATGCATTAGCATTTATATCAGCAGATACATAACTTGTGAGTTAATGGGTTGGACGAATGTAGGAGTTGGGGAGAAAAGCGGACTGTCACCTTCTAGAAGCCTCTGAAATTCAACGCGCCTTCTTGGAAGGGCTGTAGCATGTTACGTGTAGCCCTTCTGAGGAGGTGTAATTGCCAGAAGTAGAAACTGATTAAAAAGAGGTCTAGTTATTTTGACTTCATCTGTCTGATAAAGTGGGCTATGATCCATGAAAGCTTGTATTGAAATATGACATATAAATAAAGATTTAAGGTTTTTGTTTTGTTTTATTCTATCTTAAGCCTCACTTGTAGAAGGTGAAGTGTTTCATTCTGAAACACTTTTTTCTGACATTAAAAACTTGGGGTTCTGGACAGACATGCTTTAATGATTTATTTACGGAAATGTGAGCACATGTCCACAGCTTTTGGAGCACTGGTATCTCAGTCTGTCACTTCCTCTAGCCTGGTCTTCTCTTCCTCTCTGTTCCGACCCAAAGAGTTGGGTTTATACTCTGCCCTTCACTTGAATTCTCAGAGCACCTTCCCTTCCTCTTCCCACAACAGACACCCTGTGAGGTTGGTGGGGCTGAGAGAGCTTTGAGAGAACTGCTCTTGAAAGAACAGCTCTGGAGAACTGTGACTGACCCAAGGCCAGCGAGCTGGCTGTATGTGGAGATCTCACCAAACTGCATATTCTGGGTTTGTTTAAGGAGCTTATCTCAATTTATTCAGCTGGCATACTGTAACAACCTGACATTTTTAGCCTTGACTCTCAACAGAGAATTCAGTCAAAACAAAAAAAGGCTTTTTGGTGACTTCAAGGAATGAAAATAGAATTCCTCAGACACCACTGTGTCCTTCACAAGATGAGAACTATCAAAGCCAGAAGTCAAGGTCAAAGGTCACCAGGTTGACGCATACCCATTCACTTTGGGAGATATTTCAAAAGCTGTGCTGAATCTTTAAAAGTAGGGAGGGAGGTGTTTTACATTAAAATGTGCACAGCTGTCTAAAATAGGTGCTGCAACAAAATCTGTGTTTACTAAAGGATGTGCAGTAGAAAGCTAGAACAAATGCTTAGTGGGAGAGACTGTCCTATTGGGGCTTATGAATATGTTTAGCAGTTTGTCAGAAAGTTGACTTTTCTAATGCAGTAGTGTTAGGAGCATGGAGGGTGGCATGGTGCCATGGGTTGCATCTGGGCACCTTAGTTCACGCCTCCTCTGTCCTGTGAATATGGCTACCATGTCCAAGAAGGGTTTTTGAAAAAGAGGGTCTATGATTATGGCAGTTGGGGTTACCTGCATGATCTCCTGGTTTATATGGTTAAGGCTTGCATGCACCTTAGGAATGTGCTCCGGTCTGAAATGACTACGTGCTGTTGACTGTGCAAACCAGCTCTTAGAAGTGATTCTCTGATCTGAGCTGGAGATAGTGGATACAAAGAAGGGAGGCAAAAACTGGACAGGTGACATTTGTTTTGAGTCCATAGAGTTGTCTTCAGGGAACATTTTATTCAAGAGAACACCTAAAACAGTCTGACGTGCTCACTGATGCTAAAACCTTAGAACAGTGCACCAAGATGCTGTATGTCCTGGGCACTGCCTCTAGTATGCTTCATCTTACTACTTCTCTATATCTTCTTCTTCTTTTTTTAAGCCCCTGGAGGGGATTTTTTATTGCTTTTTTAAAACTACAAATAACTACAACAGAAAGAAGGGGAGGGAAATACTACATATATGGGAGAAAGAAAAGTACCCACTACTATCTACAAACCCAAGAAAGGAGATCCTCCAACTAGCTTAGATACATCAAATCTTCTCATCGTTAATCCTTTTATAAACTGAGTCAAACATTTAAAACCTTTTACCCTTAGAGTTTACATTTAACTGTCTAATAACAGTACCCCCAATCATCCCCAAGAACCAAAGTTCTCAAAGGCACAATTCAGAGTCCTTCAACCTTTACTTCTTCTTTTCCCTTCTCTTCCGCAACTTGTAGGGGCTTTTCGAGGCGACTGCCCCCTGCTTAGATAAAGAGTCCTCGCTGGAAGAACCAGTTTCCAGCTCGCCACTGGACCTGCTGTCCTCTTCTTTTTTCTCGTCCTCTGGCCTTCCCAGCTGTTCCGTTAAGAATTTTTGTGCTTTCAGAACAGAGTCAATCTTTTCTTTTTTCTCTTTGATCTTAAACGTTACGCGTTCTGGAAATAGCCATTTGTATCCAATTGAATTTGTTTGGAGAAAGAGCACAAGTTCTTTGTATTTCTTTCTGCATTGTCTCAGTTCAAATGGAATATCCTTTAGCGTTCTGATACCATTCTCCCCTGCTTTCAGGGGTGTTGCAGCGACTGCCTTCAGGATAGCATCCCTGATGTACCTCTTCGAGAATCTTACTACAATTTCCCCAGGCAGATTATTTTTCTTTATATATCCTGAATATGACCTATAGGCCACATCCATATCGTTGAGAAGCAATTCTGCCTTCATTTCTGCTACTGGGGCTAGTAATTCACTCATCAGTTCTTTAAGATTCTCTCCTCTGTTCTCTGGCACACCCTGGAAGCGCAGGACCATGTTAGCCTTATCCATTTGAACTTGCAGCATTTGATCTTCCAAAGAAGTTTGTTTCTTTTTATTTATTTATTTATACTTTCCATTTAATATCCCGCTCTAATCCCATAGTTGGGGTCTCTGAGCGGCTTACAAGTTTTTTCTGGTGCTAATCACCATTTTTGTCCCTAGCTAATTGGCTGTTGGCGGGGATGTTTTTTCTTTCCCGGCGTTCGGAGGTGGTGTGCTCTTCTCTCGACGCGCCGCTTCGCCTGTTCCCAGCCCGGCTATGTCCTTTCCGGCTCCGCTGGGCTGGTGCTCGGGATCTGCGCACGCTCCTTCATCTTCTTTTCGGCAGCCGTCGGTGTAGTTCTTTCCGCCACCAGGGATCGCTCGTCGCACCTCCCGATCGCGCTCGCTCGCCGCCGCTTTTGCACTTTCTTCTTCACTTTTTGCGTAGTTACAGCCACTTCCTTAACTTTTTCAGCATCCTGCTTCATTATCTGTATAAAGTCAGTTATTTGCGTTTGCTGTGCAGTAATACTTTGTGTTAGCACGGACATCTGTTCTTTAAAGTTATTCAGCTGTTCCAGCAGAGGGCGCATGTAATCAGCTACAGCCTTTGCCGTCTCACTGGTCATTTCCGGTTTTGGGGACTCTGGTTTCGTTTTCAAAAGTCTTTCTTTGTCCCTCTTCCCCACCATCTTTTTCATTTGTTTACTTTCACATTTTTTTTTAAAGTCTCTGAATGTGTGCTTGACCACTTAGCCTTGCTTGGGTAAGTACTTCTAGACAGTTTCTATCGCGTTTTCTTCCACTCCCCCCCTCAATCGCTCAAAAATTCATGCGCATGGGAAGCATCCCTCCCCCGCTCGCTCCCCCCCCGTTCTGTAGGGTGGGGAGCTACTTTTCCTCTTTAAACGCCGCAAAACTGACTCACGTATAATAGTCGGTCAACCTGACTTTCATTTCTTTTCTGCTGCGTGATCTCCCTCGCTCGGCCTGGTCAACGTCGCTAAGCCCATTCGGTCTCTCGGCACGGAGAACCATCGGAACAAAGAGGTGCCTCAATTCTCAGGCATTCAGCCCTCGAAGAGGCAGCCTCTTGAAAGTTCCATGACCAGGGTCCCTTTGCCCGGGACCCTGGGGGGGTTTGCGAGCCTGCGCATCCCCTTCTTCTGCCGGAGCGCAGCCTCACCCCCGGGAGGTCTGGGAGGTGCGACTGCTAGCGCGCCGCCATAAACCGGAAGTCCTACTTCTCTATATCTTCAGTAAGGTTTCTAAAACATCACTTGCCTGGTTGCCTATGGTGAATAAGAATTGCTTCTAGGTAACTAGGCATGAAAGCTTCCACAAATGGAGAAGCTTTCAGTTTGTCAAAGTATGCCACAAGGAGTAACATTCAGTATATGCAGCCCGGCGGGCTATTAAATTGTTGACTAGTGAGTTCTGTTAACCTACGTGTGATGCGGATTTGAGCCAAGAATGTAGTGGCTGCAGTTTCTGATTCTCCTAGAATTTGGCCTGTCCTGTGCTGTCTTGGAGTGTCAGTCTGAGAAAAACACCCTGTTTAACTATGAGGCAGATGATGTATGTTTGCAGACGGATCTGAGTGCTGGGAAAATAAAATAAAACAGCTGATAATTCACTGAGGGTTTATTGGTGCTTTTGTTTGATGGTAGCGGTGATAGAGAGAGGTTACTTGGGAAAAAGCCCTGATTTAGCTGTTACGAGCCAATAGCAGCACCTTGGAGCGATCGTTGCTCTTGTTCATTCACCTGCTCCAGGAGCTAATGCTGCAACAAGGCAAACAGAGAATATAATACAGATTCACAAGGACCCTTTGTTTGCTTTGATGCTCTTGCCCCATATATTATGCAATGCAACATGTCTCCCAGCCTCCTCTAAGTGCTTTGGTCACCATGTCTAAAAGGGGGGGGGGACTAGGGAGAAATAACTTTCCACATTTTCAACAGCTTATTTAAAGTATTCAGTTCCTGAGGGTCTGGGACCGTCTTTCCTATGAGCCTGATATGGGTGGTACCCTGCTCCCCAGTATGTATTGAACAGCAAATTGTGAGAGGATCTTGGGGTTGTGCGCTCCCATGGAGAAAAGCCAACCAGTGTTACAGGAGTTCTTGCCCAAATGTAAAATGAACAACATTTTTGTTTTGTTTTCATGCAGTGTGCAGTTGATCTCTGGAACTCATTGCCACACCACAGGACATAATTAGCCAAAGTCTGGCAAATTAATACAAGACAAAAATATCTGTCACTGTTGCCCAAGATGATTATGTCATAAATCTGCATGTTTAAATACTGCCTAAACTTTAGATTGTGAGGAAATTGGAGTGAATGGCAGGGAACAGACTTTTGCATCTTTAAGAGTTGGCTGCGCTGTTGCATATATAGGATATTGCTGGTTGAAAGGAATTGCAGTTCTTACATTAATTTCATATGAGTAATTGATAGTAATGTTATAATATTGGCTTGTATGTAGTATGTTCTTTGTATAAATTGAGATATCTGTACTAATTTTTAGTAACTAGCAAGCTGTGGCTCATCAAAGTGTTGCTCATCATCTCTAACCCTAGAGAAATGTATTAGCTCGTGTGAATATCTGGTGAAAGTTTCTGTCATATAGAGATATAAAGGAGACAATAAGTTTGCAAGAAGTGATAATTAGAGTATATATATTGATGAGCTTCAGATTTGCTTTTAAAAAAAATGATGTTTGAATATACAAGGAAAATGACTGTGTGAGAATTATTCTTGATACTAGGAATAGGGCCCATTGTGGAAATAAACACAACAAACTCTAGAAAGAGGCTCTGAATGGGTGCCCTGGCTTTGGGCACTCAGTGTCAATTTGTGGTGACCTCAGCAGGGTGTAATGACACAGAGCTTACCGTTTTCTCTGGGGGAACTGATCTCTGCCATCTGGCAGACTCTTGGAGAAATCAGTTCCCAACAACACTCACTCAGAAGAATGGAAAATTTATTGAGACATTGATAGGATCCAGCCTGTACGTTGGCTATTTTAGAACTGAAGATGGAGGCGCGGAAGCAATAGATATACAAGGTTCAAACAGGGGCCCTAAAAGGTTACAAGCCAAACACCCCCAGGTATTTCACCTGCCTAAACCAACAGCTCTGTGTTCCCACTTTGGTGACATCCCCCCAACACGTAGACAAAAGCCAGCCATGTGCTGAGATTCAAGGCTGGTGGATGTTCCCAGACACAATAAGCAACAATCGACTTCAAAGCACCTGAAACCAAAAGCATTTGGGAATTCGCACTCTCCTGATCCCCCTCCCGACTTCTGTGGCAAGTGAGCAATAAAATGTAAGGCGAGTTTGACACCATCTGAAGAGCAGTTGTAATTCTGAGTGATCTTCAGCCCTCCCCTGGAGATTGGCAACAATGGTTCCCCAGGAGGAAATGGCTGGTTTGGAGGGTGGAGTCTATGGTTTTGTACCTGTCTGAGGTCTCACCCCTCCTTAAACCCCACTCTCTCCAGGCTCCACCCCTCAAGTCTCCAGGAATTTCTCAACCAGTAGGTGGCAACCCTATTTCCTTCCCAGCCAACCATCAATGTACCATTATCTGCCCCTCTGACTTCAGGTTTCCATCTCTTCCCCCCTCCCTGTAGCCTCTACCTAGGAAAACTATAGTCTTTCTCTGCAGTGGGGACCCAAGCAGGAGGGAAGCAACCTCAGCAAGATATAATGACACAGAGTCCACCATGCAAAGCAGCTGTTTTTTCCAGAGGAGCCGATCTCTGCCATCTGGAGAGCAGTTTTAATTCTGAGTGATCTCCACCCCTCACCTGGAGATTGGCAGCAATGGTTCCCCAGGAGGAAAAGTACAGACATTCTCTGCAGTGGAGACCGAAGCAGCTTACATCCTCCTCCTCTCCTCCTTTTTTTTTTAAGTGCCCAAGGATACACTTTTATTTTTTTGATTATATACTACAGACATACACACAAACAACACACAACTACCCCCAACAACATATAACATATAGCAAGAGACTTTTATCACTCCTTCTGCTTATTAAATTTCTAAATTCATTATCTATTTTACTTAGCTTATCTTTTCTGCATTCTCAAATTACTATATTTATCCATCAGTTGCGTTTACATTATACCAATCATAGAATCTCTTCCAAGTTTTTTGAAAGGTCCATTCTGTGCCGGCTCTCATCTCAAGTGTCAGTTTGTCATTTTCCGCCGTTTCAAATAACTTGTTCACATACTCTTGTTTTGTTGGTATTTCCATTATTTTCCAATATTTGGCATATACTATCCTTGCAGCTGTCGACATATGAACTATCAAATACCTATCTGCTTTATCAAAGTCTTTTGGAAATATATTCAATAACAGTATCTCTGGAGTAAACGGGATATTAGTTCTTCTTATTTTTTCCATTACCTCATGAATCCAGCTCTAGTATCTCTTTGTAACATTACATTGCCACCACATGTGATAAAAAGAGCCAATCTTATTTTTACATTTCCAGCATTTATCAGAGCAATTAAATTTTGTTTAGCTAATCTATCTGGTGTAATATACCATCTATAAAACATCTTATACATGTTCTCTTTATATGACACAGCATTAGTTAATTTTATATTTTTCAGCCAAATCTGCTCCCACTCTTCTAAATTAATATTACGGCCTATATTCTGGGCCCATACAATCAGATTTTTTTTCACCATTCCATCAACCATCAC
>NW_015166470.1:1831-1980 GCF_001447785.1 Gekko japonicus | reverse complement strand
GGTTTCAAAATAAATCCTTTTATTGTTGACATTGAGAAGTCCCTCTGTACCGCATAGATCTTCGACGTGGTCTCTGTGCTTCACACCCATGGGATTCAGTGCGCATGCGGCGGATCGATCGGTGCTGTAGCAAGCTCTTTTCTAACGGA
>NW_015166470.1:0-1714 GCF_001447785.1 Gekko japonicus | reverse complement strand
CAATTCGGTACGCCAAACCCCCCTCTTTCTTTTACATCATGTAGCATTTTCAATCTTATTCGTGCCCTTTTCCCTTGCCCTATAAACTTGGATGTCATCTGGTCTAAGTCTTTAAACAAGTTTTGATTTTGTAATATAGGAATAGTTTGAAATAAAAACATCCATCTAGGTAAAATGTTCATTTTTATTGTAGCGATTCTTCCCATCATGGAAAGTTGCAAATTTTTCCATTTGTCCAAGTCTTGTTTAGTTTTTTGTAGCAGTGC
Organism: Gekko japonicus; assembly: GCF_001447785.1. NCBI lineage: Eukaryota > Metazoa > Chordata > Lepidosauria > Squamata > Gekkonidae > Gekko > Gekko japonicus. Next base: position 1,448 of record NW_015166470.1, on the reverse strand, counting down.
TTTATTGTTGTCTTCATAGAGTGTACTGCATTTATTTGTAACCGTAATTCCTAAATATTTAGGGGTTTTTTACAATCTGACATCTTGTGATTTCTTGTAACTTTTCTTTTTGTTTGTCGTCCAGGTTCTTAGTTATAATTTTAGTTTTTTAGCTCCGACTCCGAGGCCCGCCTCCGATGTCGACCGCCTGACACCAAAGCTCCCGACATCGAAGGCACGATCGTCCGCTACCATGCCTGTCAAAAAGAAGACTAAGGCAAGTATGGAGACCAAGTCCGCGAAGAAGGGCACCTTCAAGTCTTTTCTACATTTATTTTGAAACCTGCCACTCCTCTCCTCGTTTTGATCTGCACAACAACCCTGTGAGGTAGGTTAGGTTGAAAGTGTGTGGCTGGTCTGAAATCACCCACTCAACTTCCACAGCAAGAACCTGGGTCTGGCAGACCCTGCTCTGAAGCACTAACTGCTATGCTTAGGGTAGCCAACCTCCATGTGGAACCTGAAGATTGCCAGGTATCACAACTGAATTCCAGACAACAGATCTCTTCCCCTTGGAGAAAATAATTGCTTTGGAGGGTGGGCTGTATGGCATTCTGTTCAGCTGAGGCCTCCCCCCTCTCCAAACTCTAGCTTCCGTAGACTCCACCACAGAATATCCAGGAATTTCCCAACCTGGAGCTGGCAACCCTAGTCAGGACTGGCCCCAATGAGTTCCCCACAAAGGCCTGAAAAGTGCCACCTGCCTTTGCCTTTTTACTGACAGAACCAAGCATGGTTGCCTGGCAACAGCCACTGAGGGAAAAGTTAGTCCCACAGGAGCCAAGGAGGAGAAGTGTCTTCATCAGGAGAGAAAGCCATTTGGCAATTTATTCTTTGAGAGAAGAGTGTCCAGGCTGGCAGTAGGCGGGGGAGAGGAGCAGACCCAGCACCCAGCCAGTGGTACACGAGTACTCTTGAGTGGCAGTTGATGGGCCAATGGTCGATGGAGCTCATTGCACAGCCAATGGGAGAGCTGGAAATGGCCAATACCTAAGGGAATTATATATATATATAGGATACTAGCTGGGATGAAAGGATGACAGATTCCTTCAACGAAGAATCTCTTGAAGAAGAACCTGCAGTTTTAGAAACCAACAGACAACACAATATCCCTTCTTATACCTCTAACTTAATTTGAATCGAACCACTAAAATTTCCACCAGCATGGAGTCAAATGTCAGCTAATTCAATTAGTCCTGCTTTTTATTTCAATAAGAAGACAAGTACAGGCTTATAATACCCATTTCATGGAAGCTTTTATCCAGTAAACTCTTCTGCTTCAGCTTGTCTTAGCCCCCTTTGGGCCTGGTGCAGCCCACACTGAGGGCCATTTCACACAGTTACCCTTTTTTTTGATGTACACCTAAAACCCAGAATGTGTCTGTGGAGAAACGCCATTTTATGCATAT